>NC_059215.1:36899742-37199742 GCF_020615455.1 Coregonus clupeaformis | reverse complement strand
CATCCCTTTGAAAACAGGCACACGTCTCAAATAATACAATTTCATAAATGCACGTGCCAAACCAGTAATAAATGGTCACTAAGCGACTAGTGGGGGCTTGCTGGGAATCAGAGTTTTACTTGCCCAACTCTCCAGTTTATTTTTATTTTTATAACGCTGCAGAAGAATGTTGAAACTCAGAATCCCATAAAACACTGCTACCATGTACTCCTCCCATACTAAACTGCCTTTAGTTTAGATATGCACAATTTTAGATTACACGAATGTGTTAGCTAGCTATTTTTCATAAAAGGAAAAGCAATTTGCAAGACATTTTGAAATAGCCAGTGCCTCTTGTTCATGCGCTGTGGAGTGACAACGTTAGCTAGCTAGTTCGCCAGCTAACACAGGCAAGCTAGCTAGCTAGCTTTTTCCAATGGACAAGCCTGTGAAACTGCTTGCTAGTTAGCCAACAGAAGCTTCTTTCTAAAGGCATTACAAGGCACTTCATCTTCTTACAGTGATGGATGAAGTTGATAAGATTTTAATTCACTCGCTTAAACAGACCGGCACGTAAGTATCTAGCTAGCTAACGTTAGTTTCTAACATTATCAATAACCTGTTGTTGCTAGCTATCAATTTAGTTAGTTAGCTAACGTTTGCTAGCTTATGTGTCTACTGTAGTGAGTTTGTCTAGCTCTTGGCTTTCATCTGATAGCTACTGACACCCAGATCTACATTCAATCACTCATCAGAGCCAATAAGTTATCAGCTAATATTTTCCTTGTGAACATTTGCTGAAGTGAGCGCAAATCATGGCTACATTAATTAAAACGTGTAAAAATAGCTATTTTGTTCTAACAGCTGGTTGTTTGATTTTCACTCTGCCAATCTTAAAATATGTCAGCTAGTGTAATGAGCAGAATTTGTCCATATCTTTCTATCTAGCTTGTTAGTTACACCACAGAGCTTTGAATATAATTTGAAAGTGTGTAACCGGCTGATCACATGACTAGTGAGAAGTTAACCCCGTGCACCTGCACCTCATGCTCTGTCTGTTTGCACAGGGATGTGGGGAAGGATGTGCAGAGTGTGAAGCACTTCACCAGTGAGCTGATAGTGGAGGCGGTGGTGAGATGTCTGCAAGTGATCGACCCGGCCTTGGGGAGCGGCCTGTCCCCCTCCTTACCCCCCGGCATGTCTGCCCGCTTCCGAGTGGGCATGAGCCTGGCACAGGCCTGTCAGGTGAGAGAGGAAAAGAAAAAGGATAGTCATAGTGCTCCCCCTCCTGTTGTGAAGTGGGGCTCACTCCTTCTTTTGATCACATGAAGATTAAGATATTGTTGGCTGTAAATGGATAACCATGCATGACTTATTGATGTACCCATATGACCTATACCCCCTTTGCATGACACTCAGTCCAGGGTTTTTTGTATTCTAAAATGAATTTACTGTCATTATATCAACCTCTGTTTTTCTTGGTCCCAACTACATGCATGCAGTCTGGACCACTGATGTCTGAATAGAAGTCATTCAGCAACCAATTTGACCTCCTGCTACAATGTGATTTCATGTCATATAGACTAATGCCATTCTATCTCTTTGAGTATTGTTTTGAACAGTTTTTTATTTCCTCGCTGTATTGAATAGCCCAATTGCTTGCATAACTTCAGTTGAGTGATCTCCTGAGATGTAACAGTTTAATTACAAGATTTAGAATCTGCCAAGTGTGAATATATTTGGTGTGATCATTTTGTGAGGTAGGCTACATCGTTGCACATGTTCATGGATGGTCTTTATACAAAATCTCATAGACATTTCTGGTTCCATTTCTTACCCGGAATGACCCTCATGTTCTAAAGGGTAGGGGGGAGGCATTACGCTAAGGTCAATGACCTGTGTATGAGCGGACTCCATAACCAGGTTGACATGCGTTTATTTGCAGGACCTTGGCTACAAGGGAGAGATTGGCTACCAGACCTTTCTGTACAGCAATGAGCCAGAGATCCGCTCCCTGCTCATGTTCCTGGTGGAGAAGCTGCCCAGAGAAAGTGCCGAGGCCTCGGACCAACCAGCAGGTACAGACTCAATGTCCCACCATTGTACTGAGAACCATTCATCCCTTAGCTTTAGTTCTCCCCTTATACATTGGTCTATTTATTTGCTTTATGAGCTGAATTCCGATCAATAAAAAGACAATGAATGTTTCTGAACTTCTAAAAATGACAATTGTCTATAAGTATTTCTTTGTCTCATACATTGTACCCCCTAACAGGTAAATCGACCCTCCTCCAGAAATCCATAGCTGCCCAGATTAAAGCTCAGCTGGCTTTGCCCTGGCTCTCTCCATCCTGCAGACTACCCCTCCTCTGTAAAACACAGGTACATCCTGCTAGCTATGCCACAAAGCATTATCAATGACGTGGCCAGCTAAATTTAATATACACTGACAAATAACTTTGGTTTCCTAGATCATGAAGGAAGCTAGATTTCAAGGCTGTGTTTTAGTGAAAATAGTGAGGCAATAATGCAATCCCCCTTTCATGTTTATCCTGTTTTTCATGGCTTCATGATATTTACTCAAGTCAATATTCCCCAGAATGATGCACTATACAAACTTCCAATTTGAATCTATACACACTTCCTATTTGAAACTCTGTGTCTTTGTGTCAACAGTGTTCCCTCTTATTGTACAGTGAGCACCACATATGTATGAAAATACCCTCAAATTAAAGCTGACAGTCTGCACTTCACCCTCATTGTCATTGTATCCTTTCAAACTCAAAGTGCTAGAGTACAGAACCAAAATAACAAAAAAATGGTCACTGTCCAATGAATGATGGTGCTCATTGTATGTGTTCTCACTTCACGTTTCTTTTTAGAACCCAGGACCGTCCCACAGTTTCCACTCTCAGCCCCTTAGTTTACCGCACTGCCTCAAAGTGCCTGGGAAAAGGCAATTGAAAGGTAAGCCTCAGAATACAAGGACCCTTTTTAACTTACTGTCATTGCATATCATTCTGTAATCCAATTCTTCCAATTGTGTAGGATTCTGAATGAGTAGCCTATATACATAGGCAGGTGTTACATTAGGCTTGGTACGAGATCTTCTTTGCCACTGAAATGAGAGCATGTGGTGACAGTTCAACACCAGTATACCACGTCATTCTTTTCTCCCCCTCTCCAGAGGAAAATGACTACCACAGGGACTTCCTTCCCCCTGTAACTGCCCAGCTGTCGCAGCATGCCTCAGTGCCGGCCTCCCTGCTGGAGCAGCATGCAGGGGAACTCAGTGCTGCCCAGGAGTGGGAGAATGAGTGGAACAGCCAAGGCCTCCTCTCCCGCCTCACCCCCGAGGTACACTCTTAAAGGGATAGTTTAAGTTTTTGACTTGAATTTGAGCACAATAATAATATTTCTGTGTTCAATGCAGTGTTTTCATCTGTGAACTCCTTTCTCCTCGTGTCCACCCAGGAATATCGCTCCAGGAAGCGTGCACGTCTACAGAAGCGGATCGAAGAGCAGCTGCGCACTGCGGCCCAACCCCGCCCGGACACCCTCAGCGCCCACAGGTCGGGCTCTGACCTCACAGAGCTGCTGCAGTCCTTCGGGGGCTCTGCCCTCATTGGTGACATCCTTGCCAAGGGCACCCGCTTCACCCACACCGAGAAATTCACTTTCACAGAGGTGAATGATGGGTTAAACAAAGCCTACCCCAAAGACATTGAGCAACATCTACAAATGTTCCCCCTTTTGATTTCCAGTCTGAATCCAGTCTTTGTTTCTCTCTAACTGGTCCATGCCTCTCTCTGTCTGTGTGTGTCAGGAGCCTGAGAAAGCTGCCAAGCAGATGGCAGCAGCGGCCAACTCCCTCCCCAGCTCGCATCAGTCGGAGGAGGACCTGCAGGCCCAACAGCAGGAGGAGCTGGCCTCCCTGCAGCAGCAGCTCCAGCAGCTCTCCCTCAGTCTTGAGGAGGTGGGCGGAGACATGAGGCAGCTCACTGTGTCCATACATCAGGTAATTGGAGCCTCTCTTATTCAAAACAGACAAACTCTGTGTATTTGCGTAGACCTCGGACCAGAGTTACCACAGTGGAATGAACTACGACATGTAAGATGTAGTCACCCTGCGACATTTACTTATCTCTTGTCTGTGTGCAGGTGTCAGATGAGCTGAAGCAGAAAGAGCTGAGCAACATGGAGGAGGAGGACTCTGTGCGGGTAAAGAAGCAGACCATTAACCTGCTGCCGGACGGGGAGAACAACCTTGCTAAGCTGCGGGCCCTAGTAGAGGGAAGTGCCGAGCGAGTGGTCAACCTGGCCGCCCAGTGGGAGAAACACAGAACTCCGCTTATCGACGAGCACCGCAGGCTCAAGGAGCTCTGCAGCAACCGAGAGGTAGCGTTCGTTTCATTAGATATCACCCAGTGTGTGTGTGAGAGAAAGAAACTCTTATTTCAACTTCCATTATTTTCTCTAGATGGAGTCCTCTCGGAAGCTATCTGAAATCAAAGAGCTTCACGACAAAATCCGTCAATCTGCGGAGGAGGCCAAGAAGAAGGAAGGACTGTATAAACAACTGGTATTAGAACTAATTAAATGTATTTGGGATGATTTACTTCCACACTGTGTATTCATTTGGTTCCTGTCCAAGCATTATGTCAAACACCATTTTGGGGGAATCTGACTTCTCCTTTAGATAACAGAGTTTGAGAATCTCCCCAAAGATATCTCCCGCTCAGCCTACACTGCGAGGATCCTGGAGATTGTTGGCAACATCAGGAAACAGAAGGAAGAAATTACAAAGGTATACCATCTGAGACACCTCTCATCAATACAGTCCTGAGTATCTCCTTAAAAACAGTCATTAAAACTGAATTTGAATCTGAGTAGAGTGATTTTAAGTATGGTATTTGTGTGTCCCCCCTCTTTGTCTCTGTAGATTCTGTCTGACACTAAGGAGCTGCAGAAAGAGATTAACAGTCTGACTGGAAAACTGGACCGAACGTTCGCTGTGACTGATGAGCTGGTCTTCAAGGTAGAGCACCTAGCAAGATAACTTTTTGCAATTAGAGGTCAAAGAAATCCCTGATAATTTTATTTCAATGGTTCTATACCACAGTTTTCTTCAGTTGCCTAATCAATACTTTTTCTCATACTGTGCAGGATGCGAAGAAAGACGACTCTGTCCGCAAATCCTACAAGTACCTGGCAGCCTTACATGAGGTAAGAGCTTGTTGGCAGAATATAACCTTCTCTTAGAAACTGAAGAGCAATGCATATATCCTTGGGTCTGGTGCACTGTGGTCATTTTAGGGCCCTATAACTATATTGGTTAGTTGTGTGACTTGATTCTCTTTCCTGGTATAGAACTGCACTCAGTTGATCCAAACTATTGAGGACACTGGCACAATCATGAGAGAGATCAGAGACCTGGAGGAACAGGTATATATGGAGTCTTCTTTTATTCCAAACCACTAACTTGCACTGCTACTGTACAACATGAGTCAAAGTCCTAGTTTGTCATTTTATTTGGCATAGTGATATAGGTCTGACTTGGTAGAGCAAACTTTTTAAGTTCCCTTCTCTCCATAGATTGAAACAGAGAATGGTAAAAAGACAGTAAGCAACCTGGAGAAGATCCTGGAGGACTACAAAGATATTCGCCAGGAGAACTCTGCTCTGGCTGCCAAGATCAGAGAGGCCTGACGTGACCCTCCTCAGCATGAATCACCGTAGTGGCCGCCTGACTTGTCTGCTGGTCAAACTGACCGGTAGATAGCATGCCCTCGAGACTGCCTGTCCTGTGTGTGGAACCAAGAAACCACACTCCATCTCGTCTCAAGACTTTCAACGCTGTCCTTCGTCCACTGTCACCTTGTTGCATTGCCTTCTGGGAGCACCGACAGCATATGGGGGAGGGGAGATTGAATTTTGTACTGAAATGACTTATACTTTTTTTTGCACAAACCTTGGCTGACCAAAAACCATGCTGGATATAGAACAGATTTGTGATGCATAAAACAGTGATGAATTATACTTGCCTTGCATCCCTGGTGTCCATACACTGGTTGCATATTGATTCCACCCAATCAAAAAATAAGTTCTGTAACAATGATGCTCTCAGACTTTCTATTAGAAATTATCTCAATTGCAGTAGTTCTGATAGACCGAATCAAGTGAATGTCTTGTTGATCTGGTACAATTACAGAAGCACTGATTTACATCCCTATAAATTTGAGCACATCAATCATTACCTACATTCTTAGACCCAGTCATTGGAAATTAATGTAATGTGGATTTAGAACTCATGAGGTCATTTGTTTGAATGTCATCCAGTCCTAGACTAGTAAACCGAGTCAGTGTAAGTGAATCTGGTGAATCTGGTGAGGTTAGTGTCCTGTGAAAATGTCAGGTTTATGTACTCTCAAAGTGCACAATGTTTCAGAAGTAACATGCACCATCACAGTCCCCCTGAGTAATGGTGGCTGTACAAATTACCAGCTTTAAGCTTTTTTATGTATAATACTTCAAGTAAACTTGATACTACTTTGAAATGCAATGTAGGTCCATGTGTTAAGGTGAATTTCTTCATTTTGCCCCTCCTGTTCCACAGACCAATGCAATGGTTAGGTATGGCCTAAGATACCGTTGATTTGTGCAGAAAGAAATCCATGCCATATTTTGTCTTACAAACTGGAATCGCTATAGAGATTACTAGGTTTGTCCTTTCTAGTTCATTCTCAGCCGTAATCAAATGCTGCTTTTGTCTCTCTTTTGCTGAGTATTATTTGGCTTAGGGTAAGTTGCCTCACCTTTTGGGCATTGATCTCCTGAAATGGTCTAGATTAGATAACAAATAAACTACATTGATCGAAATAATGATTCATGCAAAACTTGTATAAAAACAATACAAAATGTTAGTTGGCAGAAAATTAACATTTAAATGAAAGTCCTGTGCTATGTTGTGTTTTCTTTCACACGTTAAGGTTTAATTAATGTTGAAATGCTGAAAGGTCCTTTGTGTCACGTTTGTATTCTGGCCTTTTTTCCTGATCCTGTGGGAATGCCTGTTGTACTGGCTCTTTAGCCATGTTTATACCTGGTACTAACATGCACCCTTTGTCCTGATCTTGTCAACATTCTAATTGTGCCCATATTTTTTGATGGGTGTAGATGGTTAAAAGACACATTGTGATCTCTTTGTGATCAGATCTCAGGAGGTAGTCAGGCACGCATTGGCTGCGTTCACACAGGCAGTCCAGTTCTGATATTTTTCCCAATTATTAGCAAAAGAGCTTATCTGATTGGTCAAAAGACCAATTGGGGGAAAAAAGTATGCTGCCTGTGTAAGCGCAGCCATTGTGTCTAGATATCAGTCAAGTGTTAACAGATCTGGATGGTCAAACTAAATCATCATTATACTGGCCTCTAATATCATTGACACTGAGCACCATTGACTTATGGCATCAGCAATTGTCTTCAAATAAATACATTCATATTATTTTGAAAGAATATCTCAAATGTGCATGCAGGGAGACACCAGCTAATCTTGTCACAATGTGGACAGTGGATGGGTAGCTGCATCAAACCTGGATCAGATCAAAAAAACACATGTTAACACAAGGTGTAAACAAGGCTTCTGAAACAGTTATTTTTGGGACATTTGCATCAGGTACAAATATCCATTATCAATCATTAGTATATCCACACATGTACCTCTCTTGGACCCATCATGCTGTGTTATTTTCAATAATATACTTTCAATATTGAATTGCATGTATTAATATATTTTAATATAAATTGATGTGTTCCAAACTGTAGTCATGCAGTTACAATTGACACATGACATTGCTGGACATGGTTGATCTCAAAAGTTGAGAATGACACAAGTATTGGTCTTCACAAACTTTGCTGCTTCAGTCTTTTTAGATATTTTTGTCAGATGTTACTATGGTATACTGAAGTATAATTACAAGCATTCCATAAGTGTCAAAGGCTTTTATTGACAATTACATTAAGTTTATGCAAATAGTCAGTATTTGCAGTGTTGACCCTTCTTTTTCAAGACCTCTGCAATCTGCCCTGGCATGCTGTCAATTAACTTCTGGGCCACATCCTGACTGATGGCAGCCCATTCTTGCATAATCAATGCTTGGAGTTTGTCAGAATTTGTGGGTTTTTGTTTGTTCACCTGCCTCTTGAGGAACGACCACAAGTTCTCAATGGGATTAAGCTCTGGGGAGTTTCCTGGCCATGGACCCAACATTTTGATGTTTTGTTCCCCGAGCCACTTAGTTATCACTTTTGCCCTATGGCAAGGTGCTCCATCATGCTGGAAAAGGCATTGGTCGTCACCAAACTGTTCTTGGATGGTTGGGAGAAGTTGCTCTCTGAGGATTTGTTGGTACCATTCTTTATTCATGGTTGTGTTCTTAGGCAAAATTGTGAGTGAGCCCACTCCCTTGGCTGAGAAGCTACCCCACACATGAATGGTCTCAGGATGCTTTACTGTTGGCATGACACAGGACTGATGGTAGCGCTCACCTTGTCTTCTCTGGACAAGCTTTTTTCCGGATGCCCCAAACAATCGGAAAGGGGATTCATCAGAGAAAATGCCTTTACCCCAGTACTCAGCAGTCCAATCCCTGTACCTTTTGCAGAATATCAGTCTGTCCCTGATGTTTTTCCTGGAGAGAAGTGGCTTCCTCGCTGCCCTTCTTGACACCAGGCCTTCCTCCAAAAGTATTCGCCTCACTGTGCGTGCAGATGCACTCACACCTGCCTGCTGCCATTCCTGAGCAAGCTCTGCACTGGTGGTGCCCCGATCCCGCAGCTGAATCAACTTTAGATGACGGTCCTGGCGCTTGCTGGACTTTCTTGGGCGCCCTGAAGCCTTCTTCACAACAATTGAACCTCTCTCCTTGAAGTTCTTGATGATCCGATAAATGGTTGATTTAGGTGCAATCTTACTAGTAGCAATATCCTTGCCTGTGAAGCCCTTTTTGTGCAAAGCAATGATGATGGCACATGTTTCCTTGCAGGTAACCATGGTTAACAGAGGAAGAACAATGATTTCAAGCACCACCCTCCTTTTAAAGCTTCCAGTCTGTTATTCTAACTCAATAAGCATGACAGAGTGATCTCCAGCCTTGTCCTCGTCAACACTCTCGCCTGTGTTAACGACAGAATCACTGACATTATGTCAGCCTGTCCTTTTGTGGCAGGGCTGAAATCCAGTGGAAATGTTTTTTGGGGATTAAGTTCATTTTCATGGCAAAGAGGGACTTTGCAATTAATTGTAATTCATCTGATCACTCTTCATAACATTCTGGAGTATATGCAAATTGCCATCATAAAAACTGAGGGAGCAGACTTTGTGAAAATTAATATTTGTGTCATTCTCAAAACTTTTGACCACGACTGTTGATGGGTAACTTCTTACTGCGGGAAACCACTTGTTGAATCCCATTGCGGGCAAATTACATGTAACCCCGATTTTTCACCACAAACAATTTTTTGAAATTTTGATTATTAGAATAAAACCTAGATTTAATCAAACTATGGTTCCCACGTTTTATAAATATTGAATCCATGAAAAAGAAATAAGACACAAGAAGCTGCATGGGATGCTCCTGCCAGCTGGAGGCTTAGTTCAGTCACGTAGCAGGCGTAGGTTGAACTGGGCATGGAAACACGTTTTGGGAAGATTGCATTCTTTCCCACCATAGGCTGAACGTCAAATCAGTCGTCGTCTCACGGTGCGTGATTCGATGAGGAGGTTGATACCAGAGAGGAAGAGGCGGAGTGTCGAAGATACGATGTATCTTTCTTGTGCGTCAGAATCACTGGCTATTGTAGGCTATCCACTACATATGGTGTGAATGAGATAGCGTTCTAAAGATACTCTGATAAATGCCAGGTAGTAATGTCCTGTCAAAAAATAAGAACGTTTAGCCATGCGTTATGGCAGACAAGTAAGTCAACGTCGCTTTGCAAAGTTTCTGTGGCTTCTTGTGGTAGCGTGGCATCTAGAGGTCCGACCACCCAACTAGGAAAATGCTGCGAAAATGAACAAAGTTGTCGATCAAATTTAGGTATCCAGCCTGCTGGGTCCACAGCCATCCCAACTCCATCACCCGCAAATCACAGACAAGTCGCGGGCAACAAACAGAAGGAGGTGTCGCCTACCTTGTCTGAAAGGGCATTCACAGGACCCAAGATTGACTCCAAGACTTACCTTTGGTCAAGATATAATGAAATGAAACGGCTTGTGCACGGTAAGATGTTTTTATGTCATGTTAAAGTTTGCCTAAAATATGTTAGTTTTTTTGCCAACTGAAACTGTATAATCACTAACCTATTTCCCTTTTTGTCAATACAGTTTTTCCATCCATACCAGATCGATTGTTGGTTGTCAGATGACAAACGTTAGACTGCTGCCATATCAACTTGTATTATTGCTACAATCTGGAAACTTTTCAACCTCGTTTGTCATTTTTAGTAATGAAATTCCCCCCTTGATTAGAATAAGGTTGACTAATAAACTAATATACCTAGTCTTTTATAATAACACCCCCCTCCCATTCCAATTATTATGTCTGTAATAAACTTCGATTTGATGTTCCAACTGTGAGTGAAATGTTCATAACCTAATGAAATACATATCTTGCCATTTTTAACTAAAGGCCCCTACTGCCCAAAATTGTCAGGCCAGACTTCAGTTTACGCACACAATGCATTGAAGACGAATCATGAAGACTGCTCATGGTAGATTAGGTATTTTGTTTAAAGTCCCCCCTCCTTTTCTGCAGATCTGATTCCTCCAGGTGTATGTAACTTACTGAACCCCTCCACCATCTATGCCAACAATGAGGTTGACTTGGACGAAGTGGACATCTATGGCTTTGATTATGACTATACGCTCGCTCTGTACTCCAACACTCTTGATACAATGATCTACAATACAGCTCGAGACTTCCTTGTCAAACACTACAAGGTTTGTTTGCTGGAAATGCGACGCTGTTTGCCTCAAATCCTCATACAAATGTTCATGATGCACATTGTTTGTTTGATTGAATTAGTTAAATTGTTACTTTTAACTCCCCTAACAGTATCCAGAGGGCATTTGCAAGTATGACTATATTCCCAACTTCGCTACACGTGGTCTCCACTATGACATTCAGAAGGTAAGTGCTTTCATTGGTGTATGAAAGCTTATAGTATAAACATTCAACAGGAAAAGTTAGAAAATAGCTGGAATATTTATATTTTTTTTACTAGAGTGAAATGGTAGTTGAGGTAATAAAATTGTTTTTCATGCAGGGACTGTTGATGAAAATAGATGCTTTCCATTACATCCAGCTGGGGACTGTATACAGGTGAGATAATTGCTGGGTGAATATATGTAAAACTAAAGTTTTTTTCTAACAACAATGCTATGTCATGGATTAAATACTGTAGTCAAGAGACCATAGTGAGAGAGATGTTAATTTCCACAGGGGTCTGAAGCCTGTTCCAGATGAGGAGGTTTTTGGAGCTCTATGGTGGAACTCACCATGTCCCTCTTCAGGAAGTCAGTGGCTTCTATGGAAAGGTCCCTACTTCACCACTTTCTTCGACAACACTCGCCTGTAACTTCCTGAACAGATGAGCTAGATAAAAAACAAGGATCGGAGATTGTGCATAAACATATTTGACCTATAAGCCTAAATGTTGAAAAGCAAGCAAATAGTGCATAATAAGCACATGCAAAAACGATGCGCTTTAAAGTCAAATAGTTCACAATTGCAATTAATTCTAGTTGCAATGCCAGTAACTATAAGACACGAGCACAAAGACAGAAAGAATGGGATGCAATGGGTAAGATAGCCCTTAGACATATAGGGATACCAACTACGAACATGGTAAGGGCACTAAAACAGAATATTTATACACTTTTACCAAGTCCGTGACCTGCTCTACACCACATTCTTTATTTGAATCACAAAGAATCCTATGGAGACTTTAGGCCAGCTACTGTAGAAATATACATGTTCCCACTCCTTTATTGCTCTGTTTTCTCAGTGCTTTGGGAGAAGTTGAGTTTATTTGCCCACTTTATTAAATAGCCTACTAACCAAATGGTTGGTGTTCTCATACTGTACTACGGGAATAAAAATCTATAAACTGACTGGTGTGTATGAATATGTATAACTTGGTTTGGAATAAGATGGTATTTATGTCGGATTATCTGTAATAAGATCTGTTATAGACAAAATCATTTGTAATAATCAGATATGTTTCTTTTTATTTCTGATGCTCCGCTTCTATCCCGTTGGGCTAACGTTATCTTACAGGGTCCAATGATGAAGCAGTTCATGGATGTTTTCTCCATCCCAGAGATGACTCTCCTGGCAGCTGCCAATGACTACTTCAACTCCAATGACATTGAATATGACCCTAGTCATCTCTACAAAGACGTTTCGGTGAGTGCATTCAGCAACAAAACATACCCACATTCTGACGCACTTGAATCCAAAGATAATACTTTATTTTAATTCAGACATTCAAAGTGGGACCAATTTAAAAAATATGGGCAAATAGCTGGTTCTGAAAATAGAAGGCTTTAAACTAAAAAGGCTAACTTAGTGCATTGCTGCACCCTGACTCCTGAGTAGTTGCACCAAAGGCAATGTCAGTGTGCATGGCAGTTGGGAATGTGGGTAAACTTTGTTTTTCATGCTGTGTCGGTCAGTCCAGTGTGCCAAAAGCTCATTAATTCCTCCTCTCCCTCCCCTTCAAATGGAGCCACTTACTAATGCTTAGTGTGTCTAAATGGAAAAGGTTGGGCAGAGCTAAAGAAAGACAAATATATGTCGGTGTGCCTGCCAAGTTACCAATGTGTTGGGCTCTGTTCAAATGCTTTCAAGACATAGTGAAAAGTTCCCCATTTGATCTTCTCATTCAGTTTAAATGGCAGCTGAACTCAAAAACCAACTTATCTGGTTGAAAATTGCATATGTTGCATTGATATTAGTCATAAACATTGACTCTAGTGTAAAAAAGTACAAAAAAAGTGTAAATAGCATTAATTTGGTCATAGTCACTATTTTCCAAAACAGAGATTTAGGGAAGCTGTTACATTCCTAGATTCATTGGATATTTTGAGGGTTGTATTTTGATGTCGATCATGTCGACTAACACGGGATGGTAAAACCTAGGGAGAATTGTCATGCATGGAGAAAAAGCTGCTCTGATTGCGCTCTATTCAACTGTGTGGCAGAACCAACAGGCAGTAAGACAGACCTGCCCACATTACTCAGTGCCTCAGACTTGTTTACATATCGTCGCTGTCTGATAAAATTTTAGCCTTTATTTTTACATTTATTCAAAGCATTTACTCCTCAATGTATGCTGAACATTTCATGACTCTAGGAAGAAGAACATTTATTCAAAATAGCTTCAGAGTTTTCAAATTTTTCAAATTTCCTGAAAAGTTTCTGTTTTGGAGGTGACGTTTTCATCAGACAGCGACGATAAGACAATACTTGGCCCATAAGCCCTTTATCGAGTGGCCTCTTGCTGATGTGTTTGATAGTGATCACTCGAGTCTTCCACTGTTTTGGGCAAAATGAGAATTGAGACGATGCGCACTTGCATCCCAACTGACACTTGTCAACATTCCAAAAATCAAAAGCCATTTGTGATCATCATGGGGCCATACTTGCGAACATTATAAAAAGTTTAAGTTGAACTCTCAAAATTCGCATTAGTCAATTAAAATCATAGACACAATTGCACTTACCTATGAAAGCGTCCTTAACAGAAGTCTAATGGTACGTTCTGATAATCAAAGCAACTAGATCATGTGTGTTTGACTGACTGGTCAAATAGCTTTCTGTGTAGAGTGCTTAGCTCCACGTAATGGTCGCAGATTGTGGCAAGGGTTCGAATTTTACATGAGTTGTTTTCCCCTTTGAAATGTAGAATTACATTTATTGTGTTAGTGTGTTGAGAAATGCAGCCAAAACCTTGTGAATGATGATTATGAATATATTTAAGGCAGCAGCTACTCTTCCTGGGGTCTGGCAAAATTAAGGCAGTTATACAATTTTAAAAACATTACAATACATTCATAACAGATTTCACAACACACTGTGTGCCCTCAGGCCCCTACTCTACTACCACATATCTACAACACAAAATCCATGTGTATGCATGTGTCTGTGCCTATGTTTGTGTTGCTTCACAGTCCCCGCTGCTCCATAAGGTGTATTTGTATGTTTTGCATCAGTTACCTGATGTGGAATAGAGTTCCATGTAGTCATGGTTCTATGTAGTACTGTGCGCCTCCCATAGTCTGTTCTGGACTCGGGGAAAGTGAAGAGACCTCTGGCATGTCTTGTGGGGTATGCATGGGTGTCTGAGCTGTGTGCTAGTTGTTTAAACAGACAGCTCGGTGCTTTCAACATGTCAATACTTCTCACAAATACAAGTAGTGATGAAGTCAATCTCTCCTCAACTTGAGCCAGGAGAGATTGACATGCATATTATTAATGTTTGCTCTCTGTGTACATCCAAGGGCCAGCCGTGCTGCCCTGTTCTGAGCCAATTGCAATTTTCCTAAGTCCCTCTTTGTGGCACCTGACCACACGACTTAACAGTAGTCCAGGTGCAACAAAACTAGAGCCTGCAGGACCTGCCTTGTTGATAGTGCTGTTAAGAAGGTAGAGTAGCACTTTATTATGGACAGACTTCTCCCCATCTTAGCTACTGTTGTATCAATATGTTTTGACCATGACAGTTTACAATCCAGGGTTACTCCAAGCAGTTTAGTCACCTCAACTTGCTCAATTCCCACTTTATTTATTACAAGATTTAGTTGAGGTTTAGGGTTTATGATACAATGATACAATTGTCCCAAATACAATGCTTTTAGTTTTTGAAATATTTAGGAATAACTTATTCCATGCCACCCATTCTGAAACTAATTGCAGCTCTTTAAGTGTTGCAGTCATTTCAGTCACTGTAGTGGCTGATGTGTATAGTGTTATCATCCGCATACATAGACACACTGGCTTTACCCAAAGCCAGTGGCATGTTGTTAGTAAAGATTTAAAAAAGTAAGGGGCCTAGACAGCTGCCCTGGGGAATTCCTGATTCTACCTGGATTATGTTGGAGAGGCTTCCATTAAAGAACACCCTCTGTGTTCTGTTAGACAGGTAACTCTTTATCCACAATATAGCAGGGGATGTAAAGCCATAACACATTTTTCCAGCAGCAGACTATGATCGATAATGTAAAAAGCCACACTGAAGTCTACCAAAACAGCCCCCACAATATTTGTATCATCAATTTCTGCATCAGCCTATCAAAGATCTTAGACTTTATATCCACCAACCAATGGCATTTCTTAAAATAGGTCAATTTGGCCACCAAATTGCATAGACGTGTAGGCTACACTTTGCATGTACAATGTTTTATATGCATTTTTATAATCATCCACTTTGTCACATCAGTTATTTGAATCGAGCATCGAGGACCAGCAGTGAACAGTATTTTCCTTAACAAAAATGCTTGACGCGAGGGGGGCTCGAACCCACGGTTAATGTGCGCTGTGGTTTTAGTCAACCACTTTGACTCTAAAACCACAGTGAAACAGACTAGCAGAAATGTGGGATTTTGTCATATATACGAAAATGTGCCTTTTGAATTTTGTCTAATCAACGATGCATCATGCATATTGGCACTCTACACTTGAGAAGGACCAAGCAGAACAAAAGTAAACCTTGAATTTTGAGGTTTAAAATAGCCCTCCGGTGGCCAAGTTGACCTATTTTAAGAAATGCCATTGGTTGATGGATATAAAGTTTAAGATCTTTGATAGGCTGATGCAGAATTTGTTACAAGAAAATAATCACTGCCACCTGCTCAGGTTAGCATAGGGCTAAATGTGCCAGGTTATGTACAGTGGCTTGCGAAAGTATTCACCCCCCTTGGCATTTTTCCTATTTTGTTGCCTTGCAACCTGTAATTAAAATGGATTTTTTGGGGGTTTGTATCATTTGATTTACACAACATGCCTACCCCTTTGAAGATGCAAAATAAAATTTTTTGTGTAACAAACAAGAAATAAGACAAAAAAGCAGAACTTGAGCGTGCATAACTATTCAACCCCCCCAAAGTCAATACTTTGTAGAGCCACCTTTTGCAGCAATTACAGCTGCAAGTCTCTTAGGGTATGTCTCTATAAGCTTGGCACATCTAGCCACTGGGATTTTTGCCCATTCTTCAAGGCAAAACTGCTCCAGCTCCTTCAAGTTGGATGGGTTCCGCTGGTGTACAGCAATCTTTAAGTCATACCACAGATTCTCAATTGGATTGAGGTCTGGGCTTTGACTAGGCCATCCCAAGACATTTAAATGTTTCGCGTTAAATCACTCGAGTGTTGCTTTAGCAGTATGCTTAGGGTCATTGTCCTGCTGGAAGGTGAACCTCCGTCCCAGTCTCAAATCTCTGGAAGACTGAAACAGGTTTCCCTCAAGAATTTTCCTGTATTTAGCGCCATCCATCATTCCTTCAATTCTGGCCAGTTTCCCAGTCCCTGCCGATGGAAATACATCCCCACAGCATGATGCTGCCACTACTATGCTTCACTGTGGGGACGGTGTTCTCGGGGTGATGACAGGTGTTAGATTTGCGCCAGACATAGAGTTTTCCTTGATGGCCAAAAAGCTCAATTACAGTCTCATCTGACCAGAGTACCTTCTTCCATATGTTTGGGGAGTCTCCCACATGGCTTTTGGCGAACACCAAACGTGTTTGCTTATTTTTTTCTTTAAGCAATGGCTTTTTTCTGGCCACTCTTCCATAAAGCCCAGCTCTGTGGAGTGTACGGCTTAAAGTGTTCCTATGGACAGATACTCCAATCTCCGCTGTGGAGCTTTGCAGCTCCTTCAGGGTTATCTTTGGTCTCTTTGTTGCCTCTCTGATTAATGCCCTCCTTGCCTGGTCTGTGAGTTTTGGTGGGTGGCCCTCTCTGGACAGGTTTGTTGTGGTGCCATATTCTTTCCATTTTTTAATAATGGATTTAATGGTGCTCCGTGGGATGTTCAAAGTTTCTGATATTTTTTTATAACCCAAACCTGATCTGTACTTCTCCGCAACTTTGTCCCTGACCTTTTTGGAGAGCTCTTTGGTCTTCATGGTGCCGCTTGCTTGGTGGTGCCCCTTGCTTAGTGGTGTTGTAGACTCTGGGGCCTTTCAGAAGTGTGTGTGTGTGTGTGTGTGTGTTTGTGGTATGGGGAAAAAATATTTTATCCCCTGATGATTTTGTACGTTTGCCCACTGACAAAGAAATGATCAGTCTATCATTTTAATGGTAGGTTTATTTGAACAGTGAGAGACAGAATAACAACAAAAAAATCCAAAAAAACGCATGTCAAAAATGTTATAAATTTATTTGCATTTTAATGAGGGAAATAAGTATTTGACCCCCTCTCAATCAGAAAGATTTCTGGCTCCCAGGTGTCTTTTATACAGGTAACGAGCTGAGATTAGGAGCATACTCTTAAAGGGAGTGCTCCTAATCTCAGTTTGTTACCTGTATAAAAGACACCTGTCCACAGAAGCAATCAATCAATCCGATTCCAAACTCTCCACCATGGCCAAGACCAAATAGCTCTCCAAGGATGTCAGGGACAAGATTGTAGACCTACACAAGGCTGGAATGGGCTACAAGACCATCGCCAAGCAGCTTGGTGAGAAGGTGACAACAGTTGGTGCGATTATTCGCAAGTGGAAGAAACACAAAATAATTGTTAATCTCCCTCGGCCTGGGGCTCCATGCAAGATCTCATCTCGTGGAGTTGCAATAATCATGAGAACGGTGAGGAATCAGCCCAGAACTACACGGGAGGATCTTGTCAATGATCTCAAGGCAGCTGGGACCATAGTCACCAAGAAAACTATTGGTAACACACTACGCCATGAAGGACTGAAATCCTGCAGCGCCCGCAAGGTCCCCTTGCTCAAGTAAGCACATATACAGGCCCATCTGAAGTTTGCCAATGAACATCTGAATGATTCAGAGGAGAACTGGGTGAAAGTGTTGTGGTCAGATGAGACCAAAATCGAGCTCTTTGGCATCAACTCAACTTGCCGTGTTTGGAGGAGGAGGAATGCTGCCTATGACCCCAAGAACACCATCCCCACCGTCAAACATGGAGGTGGAAACATTATGCTTTGGGGTTGTTTTTCTGCTAAGGGGACAGGACAACTTCACCACATCAAAGGGACAATGGACGGGGACATGTACCGTCAAATCTTGGGTGAGAACCTCCTTCCCTCAGCCAGGGCATTGAAAATGGGTCGTGGATGGGTATTCCAGCATGACAATGACCCAAAACACATGGCCAAGGCAACAAAGGAGTGGCTCATGAAGAAGCACATTAAGGTCCTGGAGTGGCCTAGCCAGTCTCCAGACCTTAATCCCATAGAAAATCTGTGGAGGGAGCTGAAGGTTCGAGTTGCCAAACATCAGCCTCGAAACCTTAATGACTTGGAGAAGATCTGCAAAGAGGAGTGGGACAAAATCCCTCCTGAGATGTGTGCATACCTGGTGGCCAACTACAAGAAACGTCTGACCTCTGTGATTGCCAACAAGGGTTTTGCTACCAAGTACTAAGTCATGTTTTGCAGAGGGGTCAAATACTTATTTCCCTAATTAAAATGCAAATCAATTTATAAAATTTTTGACATGCGTTTTTCTGGATGTTTTTGTTGTTATTCTGTCTCTCACTGTTCAAATAAACCTACCATTAAAATTATAGACTGATCATGTCTTTGTCAGTGGGCAAACGTACAAAATCAGCAGGGGACCAAATACTTTTTTCCCTCACTGTGTGTGTGTGTATGTGTATGTATATATATACAGTGGGGAAAAAAAGTATTTAGTCAGCCACCAATTGTGCAAGTTCTCCCACTTAAAAAGATGAGAGAGGCCTTTAATTTTTATCATAGGTACACGTCAACTATGACAGACAAAATGAGAAAAAAAATTCCAGAAAATCACATTGTAGGATTTTTTATGAATTTATTTGCAAATTATGGTGGAAAATAAGTATTTGGTCAATAACAAAAGTTTCTCAATACTTTGTTATATAACCTTTGTTGGCAATGAAACAGGTCAAACGCTTTTCTGTAAGTCTTCACAAGGTTTTCACACACTATTTTGGCCCATTCCTCCATGCAGATCTCCTCTAGAGCAGTGATGTTTTGGGGCTGTCACTGGGCAACACGGACTTTCAACTCCCTCAAAGATTTTCTATGGGGTTGAGCTCTGGAGACTGGCTAGGCCACTCCAGGACCTTGAAATGCTTCTACGAAGCCACTCCTTCGTTGCCCGGGCAGTGTGTTTGGGATCATTGTCATGCTGAAAGACCCAGCCACGTTTCATCTTCAATGCCCTTGCTGATGGAAGGAGGTTTTCACTCAAAATCTCACGATACATGGCCCCATTCATTCTTTCCTTTACACGGATCAGTCGTCCTGGTCCCTTTGCAGAAAAAACAGCCCCAAAGCATGGTGTTTACACCCCCATGCTTCACAGTAGGTATGGTGTTCTTTGGATGCAACTCAGCATTCTTTGTCCTCCAAACACGACGAGTTGAGTTTTTACCAAAAAGTTCTATTTTGGTTTCATCTGACCATATGACATTCTCCCAATCCTCTTCTGGATCATCCAAATGCACTCTAGCAAACTTCAGACGGGCCTGGACATGTACTGGCTTAAGCAGGGGACACGTCTGGAACTGCAGGATTTGAGTCCCTGGCGGCGTAGTGTGTTACTGATGGTAGGCTTTGTTACTTTGGTCCCAGCTCTCTGCAGGTCATTCACTAGGTCCCCCTGTGTGGTTCTGGGATTTTTGCTCACCGTTCTTGTGATAATTTTGACCCCACGGGGTGAGATCTTGCGTGGAGCCCCAGATCGAGGGAGATTATCAGTGGACTTGTATGTCTTCCATTTCCTAATAATTGCTCCCCACAGTTGATTTCTTCAAACCAAGCTGCTCACCTATTGCAGATTCAGTCTTCCCAGCCTGGTGCAGGTCTACAATTTTGTTTTTGGTGTCCTTTGACAGCTCTTTGGTCTTGGCCATAGTGGAGTTTGGAGTGTGACTGTTTGAGGTTGTGGACAGGTGTCTTTTATACTGATAACAAGTTCAAACAGGTGCTATTAATACAGGTAACGAGTGGAGGACAGAGGAGCCTCTTAAAGAAGAAGTTACAGGTCTGTGAGAGACAGAAATCTTGCTTGTTTGTAGGTGACCAAATACTTATTTTCCACCATAATTTGCAAATAAATTCATCAAAAATCCTACAGTGTGATTTTCTGGATTTTTTTTCTAATTTGTCTGTCATAGTTGACGTGTACCTATGATGAAAATTACAGGCCTCTCTCATCTTTTTAAGTGGGAGAACTTGCACAATTGGTGGCTGACTAAATACTTTTTTTCCCCACTGTATATATATATATATATACACACAGTGAGGGGAAAAAAGTATTTGATCCCCTGCTGATTTTGCACGTTTGCCCACTAACAAAGACATGATCAGTCTATAATTTTAATGGTAGGTTTATTTGAACAGTGAGAGACAGAATAACAACAAAAAAATCCAGAAAAACGCATGTCAAAAATGTTATAAATTGATTTGCATTTTAATGAGGGAAATAAGTATTTGACCCCTCTGCAAAACATGACTTAGTACTTGGTAGCAAAACCCTTGTTGGCAATCACAGAGGTCAGACGTTTCT
This sequence comes from Coregonus clupeaformis, assembly GCF_020615455.1. Lineage (NCBI taxonomy): Eukaryota > Metazoa > Chordata > Actinopteri > Salmoniformes > Salmonidae > Coregonus > Coregonus clupeaformis. The sequence goes on along the minus strand of NC_059215.1, from coordinate 37,178,965 downwards.
TGTAGTTGGCCACCAGGTATGCACACATCTCAGGAGGGATTTTGTCCCACTCCTCTTTGCAGATCTTCTCCAAGTCATTAAGGTTTCGAGGCTGATGTTTGGCAACTCGAACCTTCAGCTCCCTCCACAGATTTTCTATGGGATTAAGGTTTGGAGACTGGGTAGGCCACTCCAGGACCTTAATGTGCTTCTTCTTGAGCCACTCCTTTGTTGCCTTGGCCGTGTGTTTTGGGTCATTTCAATGCTGGAATACCTATCCACGACCCATTTTCAATGCCCTGGCTGACGGAAGGAGGTTCTCACCCAAGATTTGACGGTACATGGCCCCGTACATCGTCCCTTTGATGCGGTGAAGTTGTCCTGTCCCCTTAGCAGAAAAACACCCCCAAAGCATAATGTTTCCACCTCCATGTTTGACGGTGGAGATAGTGTTCTTGGGGTCATAGGCAGCATTCCTCCTCCTCCAAACACGGCGAGTTGAGTTGATGCCAAAGAGCTCCATTTTGGTCTCATCTGACACAACACTTTCACCCAGTTCTCCTCTGAATCATTCAGATGTTCATTGGCAAACTTCAGACGGCCCTGTATATGTGCTTTCTTGAGCAGGGGGACCTTGCGGGCGCTGCAATATTTCAGTCCTTCACGGCGTAGTGTGTTACCAATAGTTTTCTTGGTGACTATGGTCCCAGCTGCCTTGAGATCATTGACAAGATCCTCCCGTGTAGTTCTGGGCTGATTCCTCACCGTTCTCATGATCATTGCAACTCCACGAGGTGAGATCTTGCATGGAGCCCCAGGCCAAGGGAGATTGACAGGTCATTTGTGTTTCTTCCATTTACGAATAATCGCATCAACTGTTGTCACCTTCTCACCAAGCTGCTTGGCGTTGGTCTTGTAGCCCATTCCATCCTTGTGTAGGTCTACAATCTTGTCCCTGACATCCTTGGAGAGCTCTTTGGTCTTGGCCATGGTGGAGAGTTTGGAATCTGATTGATTGATTGCTTCAGTGGGCAGGTGTCTTTTATACAGGTAACAAACTGAGATTAGGAGCACTCCCTTTAAGAGTGTGCTCCTAATCTCAGCTCGTTACCTGTATATAAGACACCTGGGAGCCAGAAATCTTTCTGATTGAGAGGGGTCAAATACTTATTTCCCTCATTAAAATGCAAATCAATTGATAACATTTTTTGACATGCGTTTTTCTGGATTTTTGTTTTGTTATTCTGTCTCTCACTGTTCAAATAAACCTACCATTAAAATTATAGACTGATCATTTATTTGTCAGTGGGAAAACGTACAAAATCAGCAGGGGATCAAATACTTTTTTCCCTCACTGTATATACACACAGTGGGGAGAACAAGTATTTGATACACTGCCAATTTTGCAGGTTTTCCTACTTACAAAGCATGTAGAGGTCTGTAATTTTGATCATAGGTACACTTCAACTGTGAGAGACAGAATCTAAAACAAAAATCCAGAAAATCACATTGTATGATTTTTAAGTAATTAATTTGCATTTTATTGCATGACATAAGTATTTGATCACCTACCAACCAGTAAGAATTCCGTCTCACAGACCTGTACGTTTTTCTTTAAGAAGCCCTCCTGTTCTCCACTCATTACCTGTATTAACTGCACCTGTTTGAACTCGTTACCTGTATAAAAGACACCTGTCCACACACTCAATCAAACAGACTCCAACCTCTCCACAATGGCCAAGACCAGAGAGCTGTGTAAGGACATCAGGGATAAAATTGTAGACCTGCACAAGGCTGGGATGGGCTACAGGACAATAGGCAAGTAGCTTGGTGAGAAGGCAACAACTGTTGGCGCAATTATTAGAAAATGGAAGAAGTTCAAGATGACGGTCAATCACCCTCGGTCTGGGGCTCCATGCAAGATCTCACCTCGTGGGGCATCAATGATCATGAGGAAGGTGAGGGATCAGCCCAGAACTACACGGCAGGACCTGGTCAATGACCTGAAGAGAGCTGGGACCACAGTCTCAAAGAAAACCATTAGTAACACACTACGCTGTCATGGATTGAAATCCTGCAGCACACGCAAGGTCCCCCTGCTCAAGCCAGCGCAAGTCCAGGCCCGTCTGAAGTTTGCCAATGACCATCTGGATGATCCAGAGGAGGAATGGGAGAAGGTCATGTGGTCTGATGAGACAAAAATAGAGCTTTTTGGTCTAAACTCCACTCGCCGTGTTTGGAGGAAGAAGAAGGATGAGTACAACCCCAAGAACACCATCCCAACCGTGAAGCATGGAGGTGGAAACATCATTCTTTGGGGATGCTTTTCTGCAAAGGGGGACAGGACGACTGCACCGTATTGAGGGGGAGGATGGATGGGGCCATGTATCGCGAGATCTTGGCCAACAACCTCCTTCCCTCAATAAGAGCATTGAAGATGGGTCGTGGCTGGGTCTTCCAGCATGACAACGACCGAAACACACAGCCAGGGCAACTAAGGAGTGGCTCCGTAAGAAGCATCTCAAGGTCCTGGAGTGGCCTAGCCAGTCTCCAGACCTGAACCCAATAGAAAATATTTGGAGGGGAGCTGAAAGTCTGTATTGCCCTAGCGACAGCCCCCAAAACCTGAAGGATCTGGAGAAGGTCTGTATGGAGGAGTGGGCCAAAATCCCTGCTGCAGTATGTGCAAACCTGGTCAAGACCTACAGGAAATGTATGATCTCTGTAATTGCAAACAAAGGTTTCTGTACCAAATATTAAGTTCTGCTTTTCTGATGTATCAAATACCTATGTCATGCAATAAAATGCAAATTAATTACTTAAAAATCATACCATGTGATTTTCTGGATTTTTCTTTTAGATTCCGTCTCTCACAGTTGAAGTGTACCTATGATAAAAATTACAGACCTCTACATGCTTTGTAAGTAGGAAAACCTGCAAAATCGGCAGTGTATCAAATACTTGTTCTCCCCACTGTGTGTGTGTGTGTATATATATATATATATATATATATATATATATATATATATATATATATATATATATATATATATATATATATATATATATTGCTAAGATCATGTGACACTTAGATTGCACACAGGTGGACTTTATTTAACTAATTATGTGACTTCTGAAGGTAATTGGTTGCACCAGATCTTATTTAGGGGCTTCATAGCAAAGGGAGTGAATACATATACATATTTTTTAGATTTTTTTTGAAACAAGTTATTTTTTTCACTTCACTAATTTGGACTATTTTGTGTATGTCCATTACATGAAATCCAAATAAAAATCAATTTAAATTACAGGTTGTAATGCAACAAAATAGGGAAAAAGCCAAGGGGGATGAATACTTTTGCAAGGGACTGTAATGGGAACAGCATTTAATCACGTGCAACGACGTCAACGATTTTAATTGACTGATGCACTTTTCTAATGTTCGCAAGTATGGCCCCCATGTGTCCCACCGCGACCTGTTTTGTAACATGATTTGCTATGAAACACTGCCAGACAGACTCTCACTCCGGTAATAGATCGTGAGAAAGTTCAAAACAAAACAGCACCGAAGCTCTTTGCCACTCACCAGTGACTTGATAAGCTGATTTAGCTAACGTGGCCTGCTGCTCATTGTGCCTGCTAGCTACTAGCTAGCTTCATTGACAAACACAGATGGAACTTAGCTAGCTAGTGGTTTTGGGCACTGATAAACAGCATGTAGCTTGTGCTTTATTTACGATAGTTTTACAGCTTGCCGATGAAGTTGTAGACATGAAATCTCAGAAATCAGTCCTGAGCGCAGCAGCAGTTGACTCGATACTGTCTACTTCCCAGTTATAGGGATGCTAGATCTTTACAGCACACTCCGGAAACATTCAATGGATCTCTACCAAGAGAGGAGAACCATGTTGGAAAAAAATGTGGCTGGTTAAATGTCCTTTTTAGATGGGAGTAGTAAGCCCTCAAAAGTGTTCAGAAGTCAAGTCAGAAATGTCTTTAGACCTTGAGCAAGACAACTGTAGACAAACATTCTCAATGAAAGTTGAGTTTATCCACACTCTTTTATTTTCCTCAGGATGCCATTGGAATGGTGCATATCAAAGGCTACATGTACAAGTGGATAATGCAAGACTTGGGTGAGATATACAATTGTGGGTTCTTTTCATCTTCGCTTCTAGATATTCAATCCCAAATATGTTTGTATGGGATGCTCCCCATCTCACCCACGCCCAGTTTGCAGGTTTTTAAAAACTGAACATTGTGAATATCCCCTATATAAAAAGCAGTGTTGTCTTGATTCACTGTTCATATTCTCTATTTGAAAACCTAAACAGTAGAGCAATTTAACTGCCCTGCAGATAATAGTTTTGGGGTTATGATAAGATAATAAAGCAGTACACATTTTCATCAAGTATTTTAAATCACTTTCTTCCAAAACCATGGCCAAGGGGAAGTCAAGATAATTGATAAAATGTTGCTAACATACTTTAAAGTGCAAAAATATTAACATACTTTTAAGTGTATATAAAAATGACAGTACACTTGACAATTTATAATCTTAATTAAGTTTTGTTTAAAGATGTGTTTACAGAGTTAAGGTTTATCAGGAACATTTCAGGACATTATAATATGTCTCTTTATACTCTGCTGTCCCACAGTCGCACAATTACTTGAAATGCCTTAAATGATACATGCCTGTTTCCCAATGGACAAAGCTGCCAGTTTCCTCCAAGGGACAACATGTTCTGACGGAAGTGGAATATTTACATACTTGCGAAATACTCAGGGGAAGGGGATATTCCAGTCTGAATTGACCCTCTGTTCTCATTTTCCTCCCACAGAGAAATATATTCTCAGAGGACATGAGACATACGCAGTTCTGCACCGTCTGGCCAGCCATGGCAAGAAGCTCTTCCTTATAACCAACAGCCCATTTAGCTTTGTGTGAGTGTCACCATCAACCAAATCAAACTGACAGTTAAATAAATCAGAGATACACATACAGGTTACTGATTTGGTTTCTGGCATAGGCGGCGGCGTGAGTTTCAAGTTGTTTGGGGAAGCTAATGTTCACCATAAAAATGCACCTTTATAATAAAGCATTTAATGGATCATCGCATTTGCAGACTTATGTAAGATAGCCTACTATTTGTAATGTGACGAGTAGATTGGATAGTCATAATTTAGGCTAATAATATAACTCAATCTCTGTTTGCAAAAAATACTGTTCAATGCATGGCTGAGCGCGTTGTGGCGTAGAGCAGACCTAGGCTGTAGGCTATAGCAGATACATATCTTATCCTTTCTTTGCACGGGAAGAATTTGGCCTTTTTTATGAACACATTTCATGCAATTCTACTACACTTTATATGACTGGAGACATTAGCAGAATATGTTTAAATACAACAAATTACAGGGTAACCTACTCTGCTGACACTGACAAGCAGATCAATAAAAACAACGTTGCCTGATCCATATAATAGGCCTATGAGAAGGGGAGACACAAATACAATATGATGTCCATCTAACCTGGAGGAGGAAATTGTCCAAAAACAAACTTTCATGTGGCACTGATCCAACAATGGTAAAGAGTGAATATGCATACTCTCCGCTGGTGCCAATAAAATAGGCTATACTGGTTGCTCAATTAAGTTGAGAATTTTGATAACTAAAAGATAGATTAGAGGATTTTTGTCTTCTCTTTACAGCAATATAGCCAATCGTTTTCTCACGATTGTATTTTGAAATACTGCGATGTGCCTGGCTGGGGCTCTCTACCTTTCACTGACAGTTGCAACTTGACAATCATCTATTAAAAAATAAAATAATAATCTAATGATTCTCTGTGGCCAAATCATGCTTTCTGGTATAGTAGCCTATTTTGAATGGTTTTATTTATTTGTATACAAAGGAGTAGCTTAATTAGGTTATATAATTTTGGCAATTCAATTGACTTTAGGGGAAGCTTTGCTTTTATTTGTAAAAAAACGGGCCTTATGGACATGCCGTCTGTGGGCACTTTCAGCTCTCAACAGTAGCTGTACATTTCGTGGTTGTTGACTAACCAGCTGTTTTCCTCATTATTTAGAGACAAAGGGATGAAATACATGGTAGGAAAGGACTGGAGGGACTTCTTTGACCTTGTCATTGTTCAAGCTGATAAACCACACTTCTTCAATAACTGTGGCAAGTAAGTCTGATATTCGGCATATCTTTATACTCCCAACCAAGAAGTGTCGAAATTCTACATCCTTGTTCTTCACACAAATGTACAGAAAACAAGAGCACTCTACATACTGTTCAGGTCATTGTGTGACCTGATAAAATGTGCTACTTGCAGACCTTTCAGACGTTTGGATGGCAACGGGGACCTTCAGTGGGACAAGATCAAGAGCTTGGATAAGGGCCAGATCTACAAACAGGTAGGAGCGGAGACATTACCCAGAAGTATTACTGTATACAGTGCATTCAGAAAGTATTCAGACCCCTTGACTTTTTCCACATTTTGTTACGTTACAGCCTTATTCTAAAATGAATTAAATCGATTTTTTCCCACAGTCTACACACAATACCCCATAATAACACATTTATAAAGAACCCCCCCGAAATATGACATTTACATAAGTATTCAGACCCTTTACTCAGTACTTTGTTGAAGCACCTTTGGCAGCAATTACAGCATAGAGTCTTATCGGGAATGATGCTACAAGCTTGGCACACCTGTATTTGGAGAGTTTCTCCCATTCTTCTCTGCAGATCCTCTCAAGCTCGGTCAGGTTGGATGGGGAGCGTCGCTGCACAGCTATTTCCAGGTCCCTCCTGAGATGTTAGATCGGGTTCAAGTCCGGGCTCTGGCTGGGCCACTCAAGGACATTCAGAGATTTGTCCCGAAGCCACTCCTGCGTTGTCTTGGCTGTGTGCTTAGGGTCGTTGTCCTGTTGGAAGGTGAACCTTCGCCCAAGTCTGAGGTCCTGAGTGCTCTGGAGCAGGTTTTCATCAAGGATCTCTCTGTACTTTGCTCCGTTCATCTTTCCCTCGATCCTGACTAGTCTCCCAGTCCCTGCCGCTGAAAAACATCCCCACAGCATGATGCTGCCACCATGCTTCACCGTAGGGATGGTGCCAGGTTTCCTCCAGACGTGACGCTTGGCATTCAGGCCAAAGAGTTCAATCTTGGTTTCATCAGACCAGAGAATCTTGTTTCTCATGGTCTGAGTGTCTTTAGATGCCTTTTGGCAAACTCCAAGCGGGCTGTCATGTGCTTTTTACTGAGGAGTGGCTTCCATCTGGCCATAAAGGCCTTATTGGTGGAGTGCTGCAGAGATGGTTGTCCTTCTGGAAGGTTCTCCAATCTCCACAGAGGAACTCTGGAGCTCTGTCGGAGTGACCATCGGGTTCTTGGTCACCTCCCTGACTAAGGCCCTTCTCCCCCGATTGCTCAGTTTGGCCGGGCGGCCAGCTCTAGGAAGAGTCTTGGTGGTTCCAAACTTCTTCCATTTAAGAATGATGGAGGCCACTGTATTCCTGGGGACCTTCAATGCTGCAGAAAGTTTTTGGTACCCTTCCCCAGATCTGTGCCTCGACACAATCCTGTTTCGGCACTTTACGGACAATTCCTTCGACCTCATGGCTTGGTTTTTGCTCTGACATGCACTGTCAAATGTGGGACCTTATATAGACAGGTGTGTGCCTTTCCAAATCATGTCCAATCAATTGAATTTACCACAGGTGGACTCCAATCAAGTTGTAGAAACATGTCAAGGATGATCAATGGAAACAGGGATGCACCTGAGCTCAATTTCGAGTCTCATAGCAAAGAGTCTGAAATCTTATGTAAATAAGGTATTTCTGTGTTTTATTTTATATACATTTGCAAACATTTCTAAAAACCTGTTTTCGTTTTGCCATTATGGGGTATTGTGTGTAGATTGATGAGGGGAAAAAAACTATTTAATCAATTTTAGAATAAGGCTGTAACATAACAAAATGTGGAAAAAGTAATGGAGTCTGAATATTTTCCGAATGCACTGTGTGTATATATAACTAAAATGATACGTTAGCGTGTGGGCCAAAGTTCTTTGCCAGCTTGTAAATTATGAACTTGTCTATTATGTTGCAAAGTGACTAACTCAGTTGCAGGACTTACCAGCATTGACTGCTTGCGTTCCAGATTGTGGTAATTTGTGAGATTCACAATGTCAGTCGCATTTGTTCCTTTTACTGTGGGAAGTGAATGACACATGATTTGACTATCATTACATTTTTACATTTTAGTCATTTAGCTGATGCTCTTATCCATCGCAACTTACAGTAGTGAGTGCATACATTTACATACTTTTGCGTACTGGTCCCCCATGGGAATCGAACCCACAACCTTGGTGTTGTAAGCCTATTGAACTAAAGTTCCACACGTCACAAGTTACTATTTAGTCAACCTGAATCAAATGTCCCTAGTCTGAGTTAGGCTGGTCTTACAAAGATGGCCTTTGAATCCTACGCAAAGATGTTAGTCTTGTCCTTGAAGTTAGTTCCCTGTTGTAGCTGAAAATAGATCAGGTTTGGTGAAAAGTGGTTTATATTTTGATGCTGTGACAAGTATTGCCTTTAGGGTTGCAAATGGAGGGTATATTACTGGAAAATTACGAAGTTTACCTGTAAACTACCAGAATTTTGGTGACTTAAGTTTTTATTTTATTGTATCAGATGATATCTAGTGTGGCATTTTTGGGTACTTCCTATTATCTCTGGCCCTCTGTGTGGCCTTGTCACATGTAAATATAAAATAATCAAATAAGATGATTTTAAACTAAACATTTGAATGACAAAGCTGTAAAACATTATCCTAAATATAAACCATCAACTTAGTGAATACCACTGGTGTTTTAATATGAGGGTTTCAGCATTAAATATCCTTTTATATTTTTTTACACACATTTATTTTACTATGTCTTTGTTGTAAATGTTTTTGCACCAAACTGGTGGCAGTTGGGGAAAAAAAGTCAATAGTTGAAAGAGTTGCAGAGTTCATTGAAAATAATGCCATTGCTGATTTAGATGTTTTTTTCCCCATGAATTAAGCTTTTTTTCTGTTGAACCATATAGTCTATTCGCTAGAAACGCATGGACAATATGGACACAAATATAAAAAATTTATACTATATATTAATACATTTTTATTCAAGTATAAATTATTAAAGTTACCATAGATTGACATAGATTACCTGTTAATTCTGTTAACTTTGGTAAATTACTGGTAGCTTTGCAACCCTAATTGCCACAGTAGGACATGCTAACCATGCAGTACTTTTCCTCTCACCCTAAGAGCACTGCCAACATCATTGGCAGATGGACCCATAGTCAAGGCCAATAGTTGTCTGCTGCTAAGGCCTCAGCAGAATTTGGTGGAAGACCACGTCCTTGACCACATATTTATATGAATTGTAATTAGTCATGTTATAGTTCTGCCAATCCACAGTCCTTTTTTTGCCTTATTTCCTCAGTTTTTACTTCAAGCATTAAAACTTAAAGGCCCAGTGCAGTCGAAAATGTGTGTTTCATATACACTGAGTGTACAAAACATAAAGGACACCTTCCTAATATTGAGTTCCACCCCCATCCACCCTTTTGCCCTCAGAACAGCCTCAATTCGTTGGGGCATGGACTCTACAAGGTGTCGAAAGCGTTCCACAGGGATGCTGGCACATGTTGACTAATGCTTCCCACAGTTGTGTGAAGTTGGCTGGATGTCCTTTGGGTGGTGGACCATTCTTGATACACACAGGTAACTGTTAAGCATGAATAACACAGCACAAACCAGTGCGCCTGGCACCATCTACCATACCCCGTTCAAAGGCACTTAAATATTTTGTCTTGCCCATTCACCCTCTGAATGGCACACATACACAATCCATGTCTCTATGGTCTCAAGGCTAAAAAATCCTTCTTTAACCTGTCTCCTCCCCTTCATCTACACTGATAAAGTTGATTTAACAAGTGACATCAATAAGGGATCATAGCTTTCAGCTGGATTCACCTGGTCAGTCTGTCATCGATAGAGCAGGTGTCCTTTAATGTTTTGCACACTCAGTGTACAGTGGGGGAAAAAAGTATTTAGTCAGCCACCAATTGTGCAAGTTCTCCCACTTAAAAAGAGGAGAGAGGCCTGTAATTTTCATCATAGGTACACGTCAACTATGACAGACAAAATGAGAATTTTTTTCCCAGAAAATCACATTGTAGGATTTCTTATGAATTTATTTACAAATGATGGTGGAAAATAAGTATTTGGTCAATAACAAAAGTTTCTCAATACTTTGTTATATACCCTTTGTTGGCAATGACACAGGTCAAACGTTTTCTGTAAGTCTTCACAAGGTTTTCACACACTGTTGCTGGTATTTTGGCCCATTCCTCCATGCAGATCTCCTCTAGAGCAGTGATGTTTTGGAGCTGTCGCTGGGCAACACGGACTTTCAACTCCCTCCAAAGATTTTCTATGGGGTTGAGATCTGGAGACTGGCTAGGCCACTCCAGGACCTTGAAATGCTTCTTACGAAGCCACTCCTTCGTTGCCCGGGCGGTGTGTTTGGGATCATTGTCATGCTGAAAGACCCAGTCACGTTTCATCTTCAATGCCCTTGCTGATGGAAGGAGGTTTTCACTCAAAATTTCACGATACATGGCCCCATTCATGCTTTCCTTTACACGGATCAGTCGTCCTGGTCCCTTTGCAGAAAAACAGCCCCAAAGCATGATGTTTCCACCCCCATGCTTCACAGTAGGTATGGTGTTCTTTGGATGCAACTCAGCATTCTTTGTCCTCCAAACACGACAAGTTGAGTTTTTACCAAAAAGTTATATTTTGGTTTCATCTGACCATATGACATTCTCCCAATCCTCTTCTGGATCATCCAAATGCACTCTAGCAAACTTCAGACGGGCCTGGACATGTACTGGCTTAAGCAGGGGGACACGTCTGGCACTGCAGGATTTGAGTCCCTGGCGGCGTAGTGTGTTACTGATGGTAGGCTTTGTTACTTTGGTCCCAGCTCTCTGCAGGTCATTCACTAGGTCCCCCCGTGTGGTTCTGGGATTTTTGCTCACTGCTCTTGTGATCATTTTGACCCCACGGGGTGAGATCTTGCGTGGAGCCCCAGATCGAGGGAGATTATCAGTGGTCTTGTATGTCTTCCATTTCCTAATAATTGCTCCCACAGTTGATTTCTTCAAACCAAGCTGCTTACCTATTGCAGATTCAGTCTTCCCAGCCTGGTGCAGGTCTACAATTTTGTTTCTGGTGTCCTTTGACAGCTCTTTGGTCTTGGCCATAGTGGAGTTTGGAGTGTGACTGTTTGAGGTTGTGGACAGGTGTCTTTTATACTGATAACAAGTTCAAACAGGTGCCATTAATACAGGTAACGAGTGGAGGACAGAGGAGCCTCTTAAAGAAGAAGTTACAGGTCTGTGAGAGCCAGAAATCTTGCTTGTTTGTAGGGGACCAAATACTTATTTTCCACCATAATTTGCAAATAAAGTCATTAAAAATCCTACAATGTGATTTTCTGGAGAAAAAAATATCTCAATTTGTCTGTCATAGTTGACGTGTACCTATGATGAAAATTACAGGCCTCTCTCATCTTTTTAAGTGGGAGAACTTGCACAATTGGTGGCTGACTAAATACTTTTTTTCCCCACTGTATATGTCTACACTATGAGGTTGGAATAATACTATGAAATTGTGAAAATGATGATAATGCCCTTTAGTGTAAGAGCTGTTTGAAAAGACCGCCTGAAATTTCAGCCTGTTTTTGGTGGGATGGAGTTTTGGCTTGCCGGGTGGGCGATAAATTAGTTTATAGACCAATAAGAAAGAGTTCCAAACCTCTCTGCCAATACGTGTTTTTTCTTCCATTTTCCCAACCCCACTCTGACCACTCCCAGACATTCCTATCTAAATTCTTGCTTGAGAAATTGCTCTTTGCTAAAAAGCTAGTTTTGTTTCTTTTTGACCATTTTAATTTAAAACAATCACAGTAAGCTACTTAATTGTTACCCAGAAATGATTTGATATGGAGATCAAAACGGCTGCATTGGACCTTTAATCATCTTTCCTGTCTCCTTGTTGTAGGGCAACTTGTTTGACTTTCTCAGGCTCACAGGATGGAGGGGATCCAAGGTGCTCTACTTTGGAGATCATCTGTACAGTGACTTGGCAGTGAGTCATACTATATTTAGTTAGTCTGAACTTTTGGTTACTGATACAGGCAGTGTGAATGTGATTTCAGAACACAGGAAATGCACACATTCATTTGTTTTAAGGACTGTGCCTCGCAATGTTGTGCTTACAATGTAATAACTTGTGGAATGCTGTGGCTAGTCGTTGAACTGCGCTGACTACTCATGCTCTCCTGCAGGACCTGATGCTGCGTCACGGCTGGCGGACGGGGGCCATAGTACCAGAGCTGGAGGTGGAGACCAGGGTGGTGAACACGGAGCAGTATGCCCAGAGCCTCACCTGGCTGCAGGCACTCACCGGTCTGCTGGAACGCATGCAGGTACACTATAGGGTGTTTTACAACATAGAACTCAGCAAACTGTGAGGTCAAAGCAATAGGTTGAGCTACATATGTTGCATTTACCATGAGGGAGCTGGGATTGTGTAGAGACTTTGGATGGACACTGAATGAGAGAGATTTATTTGAAGAATATTGCCTTTATGGGATGTATTCCCAATCAATTGTACCCACACAAAAAACATGACTACAACAAGCTAATATTATGATTTTGCTAACCATCAGCCATGCAATTAAGAAAGGAGACACTTGACACCATGTACTTCTTGAATGTTGAGATGAAAGTATTCAAGTAAAACATTTTTTATTGAACCTGTGCAGATACATCGAGATTCAGAGTCAAAGGAAGTTCTACAGGATTGGTTGAAGGAGAGAGAAGAGCTTCGGTGAGTGTAGTTATAGTAGATCAATTATACTTAATTTATCAAGACCGTCGGACAGCTAGTCAGACCTTAAGGATTCAGTGTCATTTTGACTTGACACGCTTCGTACAGACCTATGAACTTCCTTCTACCCTCTTCCATTTTCCCCCTCACAGAGCTGTGACCAAGAACCTGTTCAACCCTCACTTTGGCAGCATTTTCCGCACCTGCCACAACCCCACCTTCTTCTCCCGTCGCCTGTGTCGCTTCTCTGACCTCTACATGGCGTCCATCAGCTGTCTGCTCAAATACGACCTCTCCTACACCTTCTACCCTCGTCGCACCCCCCTGCAGCACGAGGCGCCCCTGTGGATGGACCAGCTTTGCACTGGTTGCATGAAGACTCCCTTTCTGGAGGAGATGGCTCACATCCGCTGAGAGGGCCGCTCCGAGGTCTCCCAAACCTCAAACTGAATATAAAGAGGCAGGAACTGAGGCTATGCTGAGAGGAAGGAGAGTTGGGGAATGGTGCACAGATCATGAGTGCCACCTGCTGGGTTGTTGGATGCCAGTAGGGAAAGTGAAAAGGAAGGGAAAGAGGGATAGCTAGTCAGATGCACAACTGAATGCATTCAACTGAAATGTGTCTTCTGTATTTAACCCAACCCCTCTGAACCAGCCTACAGGAAAATATCTGGCTATTCAAGTTACTCAATATCACTTGGTTGGCAAGGACATTTGATGGGTTAAGCCTTTTGTTACTTTTTAGGTTAGTTTAAGTTGAGGTTGCAACTTGTAATCAAAAACAATTTTAACATTAACTGTTGGTACATGGTTTGGATATCTGTTACTTGATTACTCTTTTTTCTCTCTTCTCATTTTAACCATGTACTTAATTTAACTTCACTGTAACAGACTGATGTCATGTAATGACAGATCTTATGACCTCATCAGTTTGAGTTATGAGTAATGGATCTTAAATGAATTGGCGTATAGTCTTGGCTGTTACTGTATGTGAGTATGACCATTCACATTGCAGTATGATGATGATTGTTGCCAGAGGTTCAGGGCAAGCTAAGTTGGTGCAGTCGCTAGAAATATATTTTGGGTAATTCTTGAATCAGGGTGGCATTTTTGCAACCATGAATTAACACTTTAAAATGACATAGTTACACATCATACATGTTTTTGTTTATCAATAATAAAACATAGGCTAATGCAAGTCCTTTATACTGCCAAACTTTTAAGTCCCAAATAAAATATGACATTTTATTTTCTTGCTTAATATAGCTTGAAATGTATAGATGTAAGCTTAATTAGCCATTTGTGTCACTTCCAGGTAATAAATATGAGTTATAAGTACTTATCCAACCATGACTGCAGAAACACATCAACAATACAAATAGGGTATCTCCCTATCATAAACGAGACTCATAAATGAGAGTTGAGTGATACAAAATAAAAGTGTAATTTAGCTGACAATGGTTTATATATTGGCTCCTGGCTGTCAGTCCATTGGTCTCTGTGGGACAGCCAGTGGCGACCCGTCATTCAGGGTAGGTGGGGCAGAGCCTGTGTTTTTTGTTGCCTGTTTTGCATGTTATTTTGACATTAAAACGTGTCACGTATCAGTTTTGAAACAATGTAAAAAAATAAAAAAATTATCATTGAGTTAATAGAGCCGCATACAAACATGGTCTCTTTTTTGTTTTCTTGAGTAAGGCAGCTACAAAATGCAGGTGTTTCAGCCTAGCTCAGTGCTTTCTGTGGTGAGCGGAAAATACAGAGCGTAGGGGTTGGTAATGTTCTCTAGTTGCGCCGTGATTGGGTAATGTTCTCTAGTTGCACCGTGATTGGCTCAGTGTTCTGTCACTCATGGGGACACTATGTCACCACCAAATCTAAGGGTAGAGCTCGAACATTGAAGCCCCTTGGGTGCTGCCATAGTTATATTAGAAGTGTCCATCCAAAATGTATGAACTCACTAACTGTAAGTCGCTCTGGATAAAAGCGTCTGCTAAATGACTAAAATGTAAAAAAAAAAAAAAAAAAAATAAAAAGAAAGCTCAAGGTCATTGGCCACAGATAAAATGACGTCAAATCACGTTATATCTACAGTAGCTTTGATTGGACTGATAATGTCAACATCATACTTTCAAAATCTTAGCTAGCAGTCATCATCATCTATCATGAATGGGCCTCCTGTAGCTCAGTTGGTAGAGCATGGCGCTTGCAATGCCAGGGTTGTGGGTTCGATTCCCACTGGGGGCCAGTATGAAAAATGTATGCACTCACTAACTGTAAGTCACTCTGGATAACAGCATCTGCTAAATGACACACAAAAAAATTGACAATCTACGGCAAATGCTTTTTCATAATAAAGAGAAATTATAGATAAAACGTATCGGTGCTCATCGGCCATTGGACATAAACATTACACAACAAGTTGGAAATTCAACAATGAGTGGTTTGGAAGGAATCAGTGGCTAACTGCAAGCATTGCAAAGCAATCACTAGCCTGATATTCAGTGGAGTGGGTGTCTGGGTTTAAGGGTGTCTTTTCCAAGCTTAAAACGATAATCATTCAACACTGGCCATGCTGTCAATCCAGCATGACTTCTGCTGCGCTCAAAACAACTGGAAACTCGGAACTGGGAAATCTGACTTCAGTGTGTTTAAGACAACTGGGAACTCTGAAAAAAACAAGCTCCGACTGGGAAAATACATTTTGAACGGTCATCCAACTCAGAATTGCAAGTCGGGAACTTGGGCCTCTTTCTAGAGCTCCGACCTGAAGATCCTGACGTCATCATGATTCGACCTTGTATTTTTCAGAGTTCCCATTTGTCTTGAAAGCGCCATAAATCCAGAGAATGCCAGACTTTGATGACAAAATTTGCCGGAGAAGGACCGCCGCGCCACCTTCCTGTTCAAGTGAACACAGCACAAAAAGGTGATTCCAAAAAAATTGTTGTATGCTGCTTCATAAATGATGTAATATGCCAGGGAGATATGTATACTATAGCTAAGAAAGTAATACTAAGTGTATGTTGTGTAGTAAGCTGTTAGTAGCCCATGTGCCTCACCCTAATAACTTCGCCTACTGTTCTGACTTGGTGATGCACATGTAGCCTATAGCCTGTTTTAGATAAATGTAATCATCGAATATTGTAAGAACTTTAATTGTCTCCTTATGCCCTCTTTATTTATCCTACGATTCTGACTTGGTGTACATGGAGAATACTGTAAGAACGGCCCGTATTCTGAATTCTGTCGCTGTACATTTCAAAAGTGCTGAACAAATAGTTATATTGACTACGTCCGTCCTAGCTCGCTCATTAATGTCTTAATCGAAATCACGGATTAACTCTTATCCGCTCGTCGTCCCCTTGTGCCATAGTTTGTACATCTCAATTGTCAGTAGAAACCACACTTGTTTAAGAAAGTCAGCCATATCGGCTATGTTTTTTTTTTAAGGCAGTAAATGAGGCTGAATGATCTGTTTCGCTGCCAGACAAGACTCCGCTGATAGCCAGGTGTAGCGGTGGTAAGGTGTTGGGACAGCTTTGTGTAGGCCCTAACAGTTTGTGGGCACTGTTTGTCACCGTTATAGTGCAAATAATGTATTGTTTAGTGTCGTATAGTGGCTTTGCTGGCATGCATCTAAAAAAATTGAATAAGTGTTTGCCCCACTAAGATTTACGTGCTAAAATCGCAACTGGAGACGGCTGATGATGCGCAGATTTGAAAACGCCTGTGGGCTCGATTCAATCCATCTCGCTGAAGCTATAGCGCGCTTGAAACGTAAAGTGAATTTCCGATTGAGCCGACATATGCAGTGTTTACTGTGAATGCAGCCTCCACGAACACAGGAACATTGCCTTTAAATTTCAATCATGCTATAGTGTTGAACTTTGGCGATACAGATGTAATCTAGCCCTGAGTTTGTGAATGAAACGGGAATTGTTTGCGATTTTCATTCAGCAAGGGATTGGGAGTATTTTCCACTCTTTCTCACTAATGATTAGTGCCAGCATGCTGCCGTGGACAGTGCTAATAATAATCACGGAAGCCAGCCGTGTACTGGTAGGCTAAGTGAAGCTATGTAGTTAGCAAGATAGCTATCCAGGGGTGTAGTGCTGCCAGAGAGCACCGGAGCAACGCTCTGACACTTCTCAGAATGTTTGTTTATTATAAATGTCTAGATCAAAGCTGAATCAATGCCTTGCAAGATCACTTAATGATTCATTAGTATATTACATAACATGCAGAATGTAATTGTATAGTATGACGTTACTGTTAGTCAGACCAAAAACACCACATTGTATCCTAATTTCTTTGAGGATGATTGTGCTGAATAGATAGAGCATTTGATTATTGAAATATCAGCATCAATTAAATGTCATAGTTGCTTTTTTCTTTCTGAGGGCTAATTGGGGAGAATAAAAAAAAATGTAATGCAGCCTAAACACTAAAAGCGGTGCCACTAGGCTAGGATGAGATGTCCCCGATTTTGGTGGCCTGTCCAAGCAACCTGGTCTCAGAGCATTTCGAATTATTCTGTACGTAAATCAGTTTTTTTTATCAAGGGAGGCCAAATGCTCACAGGCTTCCCTTGCATTCAATGCTACGGGCGGCAACAATCTCGTACTCTTTTGGACCAGACCGCATTAGATATGTGGCCTACACATACAGAGACAGAGTGGAGCTGTTTCGCTCGCTTGGATGCTTTCTCCGGTGAGATTCATACAGCCTTTTGCGAATTTAAGGAACATTTTGAAACACAGATAGACAAAAGATAAATATATAGTACCAGTCAAAAGTTTGGACACCTACTCATTCAAGGGTTTTGCTTTATTTTTACTATTTTCTACATTGTAGAATAATAGTGTAGACATCAAAACTATGAAATTACACATGTAGTAACCAAAAAAGTGTTAAACAAATCAAAATGTATTTAATATTTGAGATTCTTCAAAGTAGCCACCCTTTGCCTTGATGACAGCTTTGCACACTCTTGGCATTCTCTCAACTAGCTTCACCTGGAATGCTTTTCCAACAGTCTTGAAGGAGTTCCCACATGCTGAGCACTTGTTGGCTGTTTTTCCTTCACTCTGCGGTCCAACTCATCCCAAGCCATCTCAATTGGGTTGAGGTCGGGGGATTGTGGAGGCCGGGTCATCTGATGCAGCACTCCATCACTCTCCTTCTTGGTCAAATAGCCCTTACACAGCCTTGAGGTGTGTTGGGTCATTGTCCTGTTGAAAAACAAATGATAGTCCCACTAAGCCTATATTTTTTGGTGAGAGTTGGGAACCTAATCGCACAAGAGACGTTAATTTGGCTTCCGGATTTGCGTAGTGCTACCACTGCTTTTTGAGCTCCATACACCGATTATCTGTAGATAAATTATAAAAACATTAGCCTGTGAATTGATAATTCGTCACTGCAGGAACAATAGGTAGTGAGGTGAGAGCCTCATTCTGGTCCATGCTGATTTCTGCAATGTGAAATAATTTTTTTTTTAAATTTATTTTGCAAGCAATGTAATTTAGTCAGTAAATTTTTTTTGATTTGAGCTCACATTTTACGATCTGAGATAATGGTAGGCAACTTTCTAGGCTTTACATCAGAAATGTGCTATTTTTCATGTTTCTTTCCCCATAAATGTTTAAGCACTACTGAAAGAAGAGCCGTTTAGGAGCAAAATGAACGTCTCTTTTAGCTGAAGAGAGCCAAAAGATCCAGCTCACCGAAAAGCCTCGGGAATGTCCATCACTACTCCTACTTTATGACATAAGCAATATAGTCCATGAGCCAGCGGAAAAATGTATCTTTGGGGTGGCAAAGGTTTGATGGTATTACATTTTTCCCCACAAGCCCCTGATAGTCTCTCCAAAAAAGTAGCTTTCTATCTTTTACACACCTTTATATATCTTGTTGTATGTGAGTCTATGCAATATGATGTTCGCAGGTTGATTTAAAGGATGTTGAGAAAAGTTGGAATGTTCACATGCTCATTGAAAATGACTATCAAACAACAATGGAACATTAATTTGGGTGGATCATCTGAAAAACCATGGAATTTGGTACATTTTTGCCATCATATCTAATGAAACAAGAATGTTACAAATAGCAAAACTACATATTTGTTTTAGGGAAATTTGAGATCCTAATCTGGTTTTATAGTTGCCACCTGTAATAGTCTGTTGTATAGTAATACTCAGCATGCTAAGATGAAAGGTATGCTCTGTCTTGTTGAGTTGTCCCAGCAAGTTAACACAAATATTTAGGTAAACCCAAATGATCTCTAAAAAGGAACATTTGTGATTATAAATCTATTCTGACCATGATCTTTAAATTATTTTATTTAACCTTTATTTTAACATGGAGTCATGCTGAGACCATGCCCACTGGGCACCAATGTCAGTTCAACGTCTAGTTTGGGATTTACATATGGTTGAATTGTCAAGTAACATGAATTGTTCAACGTGAAATAAAATAAACATTCACTGTGTCATTGGATTTAGGTTAAAAGTTGGGTGAAAAAAGACAACATGCCCTTGCGTTGATTACTTTTTGCAAATCCAATTAGTTTTCCACGTTGATTCAACGTCATCATCACATAGATCTTTGGGGTTGAAATGATGTGGAAACAACGGTGATTCAACTATACAGTTTTTGCCCAGTGGGAGGTCTCTTTCACAGAGGAGCCATACACATCAAACACATCAATATACACCATACACATCAATATTCACATCAATACATGAAAAGCAAAACACAATCATAGAAAAAACACATTCTTCAGTAAAAAGGTCCTCAATCAGCCTTTTGAATTGCCCTAGAGGCACCCATTCATCCAACTTTATGCTCTCTAACCTTACAAGTTATTGAATATGTTATTTAATCAAATTTTATAGAAACTGCAATTTCTGATTAGAAGAAATCGAGCCTTTTAGCAATTGGACCTTTGCATATGGCCTCGACAACGACAACCCTCAGCAGCCACTAACCAACACATATTTCAGTAGGCCCTATAGGCCTACTACAATATACAATTTTTCCATAAATAGTGTAACTAGACATAATCTATAAAGGCTGTAAACCTAAGGCTTTAATACTTCATCCGCCTATGTAAGTTGATGCCATCATTAGGCAGTTTGTTAGAATGTTATGTTGGAATGCAGTGTATCTGACAGGATTCAAGACATAGATTTTATATTTAGCAGTATGGAAATATTGTATGTCATTATAATCACTACAAGCCAGTGAAAGATCCCTTTAGGGATATTATAGATACATTTTTAATTGTTTGAATATAAAATATAGAAATTAGGGATGAAAATACTGACCAAAAACGGTTATATTTATAGTATTTTTCCCAAATGTTTTGAACAATTTTGCTAATATACTGTATTACAACAATTATATTTTTATTTTGCAAACCTGGCTAATTTGATCTACATTTTAAAATGATAATTGGGCATATTCCACCAATTACTGAAAGAGTTGTGGCAATGTCAGACCAATCATTTTAATACCAATGGAACAGGCTGGCGGGCATTTGGGAAAATATGTTGGTTGAATCAGCAATAGCTAGGCATCATCGTTTAGACTTTTCCTAGCTTTATGTAAAGTTTGGTGTACTCATTATGAAGGCATTTTGCAAAAATGGCTTACCTGTACCTCTTTGCTCAACGTAACACATTCCTATGGGATTTCATATAGGGTGCAATGTATGGTGGCAGGTTTCCTTGTTCTGTATGAACTTTGGAGTAGTTATCATCTAGGGTACCATGTGATAATAGAGCACATCCCAATACTGTCCATTCTGGCTCTATATACCCCAAAATGCATACATGTATGACCTTTAACCCCCCCCAAGGTGGGCAAATAGAGAGGTCATTACCGTTCCTATTGTTTCAAACCTTAATGTGTTGTATTATGAAGTTAATAACATATCAAATTGCCATAGTTGGAGAAGATTGTTCCCTGATAATACAAAATTACATTTCATACCCTCAATCCTGTTAGCCCAACTAACCACATAGGAGTCATAACATATAATACAGTGATAACCACATTTATCCAACTCCGACACGTGGCTATCATACCAAAATATAACTCACAGACATGGACCTTAATGAAAATCATATTATTAGACTTTGCCACCCCAAAGTGGACAAATATGTGAAATTTGGCCTGCTGGTCCATGGACTAATACAGCCTATTTAGACTTCATATGGGCTGCTAGTTGCTAGCCAGCTAACAGCCTATGTTTTGCCTTTAGAATTCGCGAAAATGAACAACTAAGGACGAAGGATGTCTCCCATTGACTTGCCAAAGCCCGGTCTGTCGAGTCTGCTTCGCGAAGTGACTAAAAAGAAGAATCGTGAAGTATGACTAACAAAAATGATAAAACATCCAAATGTGTATCAAGTCGTACGTTAATTAATATATACTAACAGCATAATAACTGGTTTTATAGTTTTATATTGAGCATTTGATCTGTGGCTTCCATTTAATGAAAATCCTCAAGTATCTCAAATTTGGCATTGGTGTTTTCACGGATCCCCCCAGTACTGCTGCTCATTCCGTTCACCAGCTCCGGAGGTCTACGTCACCGGCCTTCTTGGTGTCACTGAACTAGATCATTACCACTAGATCATTACCACCATCTTGACTGTCTTGTCTCATTACGCACACCTGGTTCCCATTCCCCCTGATATGTGTAAATAATTTATGTGCCCTCTGTTCCCCATTGTCCTTGTCGATAATTGTCCCATGTCCGTTGGTCTCGTGAGTACGTCTCGTGAGTACTTTGGATTACATACCGTGGGATTGGGCACTTGTTATTACGGGTCTCGTCCCGTGTATTATTTAGAGGTTTACGCCTCGCTTTTTTGTTTGGGATTCATCCCTTTGTTATAAATATGTGTTTGTTTTGGACTTCGTTCCCGTCGTTTTTTCATGACGTACCTTGTGTTGGCTGGAGTAAAATAAAACCCCTATTATGTATTCCTGCGCCTGTCTCCTATCATTATACAACATGACAGGTGTTACCATCATTGATGTTACTACGCCTACTCGTGGCACAATGTTATCATAATGGTAAAAAGTATTTAAAGTCATTAAACTGCCATATTATACTGAACAAAAATATAAACTCAACATGCAACAATTTCAAATATTTTACTGAGTTACAGTTCATATACAGAAAACAGTCAATTGAAATAAATTCATTAGGCCCTAATATATGGATTTCACATGGCTGGGAATTCAGATATGCATCTGTTGGTCACAGATACCTTTAAAAAAACGTAGGGGCATGGATCAGAAAAACAGTCAGTATCTGGTGTAACCACCATTTGCCTCATGCAGAGCAACACATCTCCTTCGCATAGAGTTGATAAGGCTGTTGATTGTGGCCTGCAGAATGTTGTCCTACTCCTTTTCAATGGCTGTGCGAAGTTGCTGAATATTGGGGGGAACTGGAACACGCTGTCGTACACGTCAATCCAGAGCATCCCAAACATACTTAATGGGTGACATGTCTGGTGAGTACGCAGGCCATGTAAAAAAGGGGACATTTTCAGCTTCCAGGAATTGTGTACAGATCCTTGCAACATGGGGCAGGCAGTCCATTATCATGCTGAAACATGAGGTGATGGTGGCAGATGAATGGCACGACAATGGGCCTCAGGATCTCGTCACGGTATCTCTGTGCATTCAAATTGACATAGATAAAATGCAATTGTGTTCTTTGTCCGTAGCTTATGCCTGCCCATACCATAACCCAACCGCCACTATGGGGCACTCTGTTTACAACGTTGACATCAGCAAACCACTTGCCCACACAACACCATACACGTGGTCTGCGGTTGTGAGGCCGGTTGGACGTACTGCCAAATTCTCTAAAACGATGTTGGAGGCAGCTTATGGTAGCGAAATGAACATTAAATTCTCTGGCAACAGCTCTGGTGGACATTGATGCAGTCAGCATGCCAATTGTACGCTCCCTCAACTTGAGACATCTGTGGCATTGTGTTGTGTGACAAAACTTCACATTTTAGAGTGGCCTTTTATTGTCCCCAGCACAAAGTGCACTTGTGTAATGATCATGCCATTTAATCAGCTTCTTGATATGTCACAACTGTCAGGTGGATGGATTATCTTGGCAAAGGAGAGATGCACACTAACAGGGATGTAAACAAATTTGTGCACAAAATTTGAGAGGAAAAAGCTTTTTGTGTGTATGATCTTTTATTTCAGCTCATGAAACATGGGACCAACACTTTACATGTTACGTTTATACACTTGTGGACATCCCTTCAAATTAGTGGATTCGGCTATTTCAGCCACACCGTTGCTGACAGGTGTATAAAATCGAATGCACAGCCATGCAATCTCCATAGACAAACATTAGTATTCGAATGGCCGTACTGAAGAGCTCAGTGACTTTCAACGTGGCACCGTCATAGAATGCCACCTTTCCAACAAGTCTGTTCGTCAAATTTCTGCCCTGCTAGAGCTGCCCTGGTCAACTGTAAGGGCTGTTATTGTGAAGTGGAAACGTCTAGGAGCAACAACGGCTCAACCGCGAAGTGGTAGGCCACACAAGCTCACAGAACGGGACTGCCGAGTGCTGAAGCGCGTAGCGCATTAAAATAGTCTGTCCTC
The DNA here is from genome assembly GCF_020615455.1 of Coregonus clupeaformis. Classification (NCBI taxonomy): domain Eukaryota; kingdom Metazoa; phylum Chordata; class Actinopteri; order Salmoniformes; family Salmonidae; genus Coregonus; species Coregonus clupeaformis. Next base: position 37,155,369 of record NC_059215.1, on the reverse strand, counting down.
GGTTGCAACACTCACTACCGAGTTCCAAACTGCCTCTGGAAGTAACTTCAGCACAATAACTGTTAGTCGGGAGCTTCATGAAATGGGTTTCCATGGCCGAGCAGTCACACACAAGACTAAGATCACCATGCGCAATGCCAAGCGTTGGCTGTAGTGATGTAAAGCTCACCGCCATTGGACTCTGGAGCAGTGGAAACGCGTTCTCTGGAGTGATTAATCACGCTTCACCATCTGGCAGTCTGACGGACTAATATGGGTTTGGCGGATGCTAGGAGAAGGCTACCTGCCCCAATGCATAGTGCCAACTGTAAAGTTTGGTGGAGGAGGAATAATGGTCTGGGGCTGTTTTTCATGGTTCGGGCTAGGCCCCTTAGTTCCAGTGAAGGGAAATCTTAACGCTACAGCATACAGTGACATTCTAGACGATTCAGTGCTTACAACTTTGTGGCAACAGTTTGGGGAAGGCCCTTTCCTGTTTCAGCATGACAATGCCCCGTGCACAAAGCGAGGTCCATACAGAAATGGTTTGACAAGGTCGTTGTGGAAGAAGTTGACTGGCCTGCACAGAGCCCTGACCTCAACCCCATCGAACACCATTGTGATGAATTGGAACGCCGACTGCGAGCCAGGCCTAATTGTCTAACATCAGTACCCGACCTCACTAATGCTCTTGTGGCTGAATGGAAGCAAGTCCCAGCAGCAATGTTCCAACATCTAGTGGAAAGCCTTCCCAGAAGAGTGGAGGCTGTTATAGCAGCAAAGGGGGGACCAACTCCATATTAATGCCCATGATTTTGGAATGAGATGTTCGACAAGCACTTTTGGCCATGTAGTGTATTTTTGTTCAATTTAGTTGATGTAGAATGGGAAGATGTACCAAAAATAAATTTAAATAAAATAAAACATCTGGAACATCTATTTTTTCCAAAATACCATGCCCAAATGCCACCATAAATCAAGCATGACTCTTTTAACAAAAGGTGTTGTGTTGTAGTGACTCAGCGCTTTCGTAAAAGTTTATGGATAGAACACACAGCACTCTCTAAGGAAGGGGTGAAGTATGTATGCAAGGTGAATTCAAGAATTGGAAAACCCTCATTAAAAAGAAATTGCTGTTTTCAATTATTGTTTTCCAATCTCCTAATTTAAAATGGAATTGATTGCAACCATGTCACACTAACCGTGACCATATAATTTGTAGATTCCAGCTAATTGTCATACCGATGTAAAATACTGGTGATTATAGCATTCCTCTGCATGCAAAACAAAAAAAGATTCAGAAGCATCACTAAATGATGTAATGTATATAAGCGTCATATCCTGATTTCCATTCGTAAATGCTGAAACTTCAATCATTTTTTGCAATATTAAAAGTCCTCATTTGTTACCAAGAAAGGTATTTTTTGACAAATGGTTTAGTAAATCTGTACATTATATCTGTTTTCTGTTTCTTGTTATTCAAAACATAACGGAAATAAGCATTGATAAATTGGTAAATGAGCTTCAGTGAAGTCCTGCAAATGTTTGAGAAGCGCTTTTATTTTGATAGCTCATTCCAGTCAAACAGGAAATAGATTTATCTTATTCTTGCAGATTTACAGGTCTGGACAAAGCGGCGACGGAGAAAATGAGTCGCCGCAATCGGTCTCTTCTCGTTTTACAAATGGCTATAATATAAGAAAAATATAAAGTGAATACAACGGTCTTATGTCCAGTGAACTCCTAAACATGGCAACTGAGGAGGAGAGGGGCGTAGTGCGTGTCAAAGTCAAGGTGAGGAAGATGTGAATGATGGAATAGCAGCGGCTAGCTAGCTGGGCTACCCTGGCGTATTTTGACAGGTATCACATTTCCAGATAGATAGCTAGCTAGCTATTGTCATCACTGTGGCCGACGTATTTGAGCCATTTCACATGACATTTGCTGTAGCTTGTAGCGTGCCTTCTTGATGTTGGAACTGCTAATTCACTTCATCTGCCCAGTCCAGACCAGTGCTTTGTTTTTTGTTTTTAGCATTGAGCCTGCTGTTGCTAACATCTAATGAGAAAAGTGTACAGTATGGTGTTTTCAAGACAAGGAGGAGGGGGGTCAAATCTTGACGTCAGTGATCTTCAGGTCGAAAGTCGGAGGTCAAGAACGATGCACACGTTTCTGACTTGGAATTCATAATTGTATGACCATTCCTGTGGAGCTCGTTTTTTCCCCGAGTTCCCAGGGGTAAAAAAACACGCTGAAATCGGAATTTGAAAATGTCAGATTTCCAAGTTGTTTTGAACGCGGCATTATTCTACCGTAACCAACCCTCTTGGATCTTCTGACTACAAAAAGTCAATAATTGATTTAAGAAAAATAAATCTAGCTAACAGATTAGGGAGATTCGGGGATTGACAATGGGTTTACCTGCTGATGTGATGCGTTGTGATCATGCACTCGGAAAAGCATAGAAAGCAAGATTGTAAGTCAACTGATCTTAACAAGTCTTGACAGTTAGCTAGTAGGTTAATTGTGTTATTCCAAATAATGAATTCAGCGATTCACAGACAGAACCCCACAGTGACGTGGCTGGGTGATATGAAGTTAGCTAGATGGTTTTTAGTACAAGTGAGTCATTTAGTAAACATCACCACTCCAGGGGTGTATTCATTACGCTGATTCTGTTTCAAAAAGTTTCGCCAGTTGCGAAAGTTTTGCAACAAACCATTTACCAAATGCAAACGAGAGTTTCTATTGGACACATTCAGATAGGTTTTGCAACAGATTCGGCATAATGATTACAACCCAGGGGTGTATTCTTTAGAGCAGGAGTACTCAACTCTTACCCTACGAGGTCCGGAGCCTGCTGATTTTCTGTTCTCCCTGATAATTAATTGCACCCACTTGGTGTGCCAGGTCTAAATCAGAACCCTGATTAGAGGGGGACAATGAAAACGAGGACTGGAACTGGCTTCGAGGTCCAGAGTTGAGTTTGAGGGCTTTAGAGGGTTTATTCATTATTCGGTTTCAGTTGCAAAACGTTTTGTCTTGTTGCAAAATGCAAGCCGATTTACTCCAAACTGAAACCGTTTTGCAACGAAAACGAGAGTTACTATTATTAGACCAATTCAGGTAGGTCCCGGACTCCCTCACCTTTTCGTTTGCTCTGTTTGCTTCTGTTTGGTTCTTAAACGGTAAACTGTTTCCAATGCAAGTTGCAATGAACACTCCCCTGGTGACAGATAGCTGACTAAACTAAACTCCACGATATAGAGCCCCACAGTGGCGGTGTCATGAAACCTAGCAGTCAAACAAGGAAATGGTTCCAATCATTTCCCACTATCCATTTCCCATAGGAGATTTTAGAAACACTTAAAATAAGAGCTGTGTTTCGTGTAGGCTTATCCTGGTGTCTCTCGGACAAGGTGACTTTTATCAGTATGCTTGGCTTTATTTAGTCTCAGATTCAAATGCTAATTAGCATCAAAGTAGACATCATGCAAAACTAAAAATCCCTGCAAGCTCCTGCACATCATCTCTAGCTGACACCTTTGCTAACAGGTATTGTCTAAATTTAAAACTTGCACAAGACAGTTCACAAAATTGTCAATTTAAAGAAATGTAGCCAATTTATTCATTACTACGTTTAGCTAACATTAGATAGTTAATCGAGAGATTCTTACCTTTGTCTCGATTCGGCAGTCTCGTCCAGATCATGGCATTTGTAGTTCTTTATGATAGCCACATTAGCAGCTAATTAGCGTTTAATCTTTGGTGGGTAAATACAGGTGAAAACAGTGCATTCGGAAAGTATTCAGACCCCTTCACTTTTTCCACATTTTGTTACGTTACAGCCTTATTCTAAAATTGATTAAATATATTTTTTTCCTCATCAATCTACACACAATACCCCATAATGACAAAGCAAAAACAGGTTTTTATAAATTTTTGCATATATATATATATATTTATTTTACGGAAATATTACATTTACATAAGTATTCAGACCCTTTACGCAGTACTTTGAAGCATCTTTAGCAGCGATTACAGCCTGGAGTCTTCTTGGATATGATGCTACAAGCTTGGCACACCTGTATTTGGGTAGTTTCTCCCATTCTTCTCTGCATATCCTCTCAAGCTCTGTCAGGTTGGATGGGGAGCGTCGCTGCACAGCTATTTTCTGGTCTCTCCAGTGATGTTCGATTGGATTCAAGTCCGGGCTCTGCATGGGCCACTCAAGGACATTCACAGACTTGTCCTGAAGCCACTCCTGCATTGTCTTGGCTGTGTGCTTATGGTCGTTGTCCTGTTGGAAGGTGAACCTTCGCCCCAGTCTGAGGTCCTGAGTGCTCTGGAGCAGGTTTTCATCTCTCTGTACTTTATTCCGTTCATCTTTCCCTCGATCCTGACTAGTTTCCCAGTCCCTGCCGCTGAAAAACATCCCCACAGCATGATGCTGCCACCACGCTTCACCGTAGGGATGGTGCCAGGTTTCCTCCAGACGTGACGCTTGGCATTCAGGCTAAAGAGTTCAATCTTGGTTTCCTCAGACCAGAGAATCTTGTTTCTCATGGTCTGAGAGTCCTTTAGGTGCCTTTTGGCAAATTCCATGCGGGCTGTCATGTGCCTTTTTACTGAGGAGTTGCTTCCGTCTGTCCACTCTACCATAAAGGCCTGATTGGTGGAGTGCTGCAGAGATGGTTGTCCTTCTCGAAGGTTCTCCCATCTCCACAGAGGAACTGGAGCACTGTCAGTGACCAACAAGGCCCTTCTCCCCTGATTGCTCAGTTTGGCCGCGTGGCCAGCTCTAGGAAGAGTCTTGGTGGTTCCAAACTTCTTCCATTAATGTTGGAGGCCACAGGTGGCTTACCACAGGTGGACTCCAATCAAGTTGTAGAAACATCTCAAGGATGATCAATGGAAACAGGATGCACCTGAGCTCAATTTCGAGTCTCATAGCAAAGGGTCTGAATACTTATGTAAATAAGGTATTTCTGTTTTTTTAATTTTTATACATTTGCTAAAAAACTGTTTTCACTTCGTCATTATGGGGTGTTGTGTGTAGATTGAGGGGGAAAAAATAATTTAATCAATTTTAGAATAAGGCTGTAACGTAACAAAGTGGAAAAAGTCAAGGGGTCTGAATACTTTCCGAATGAAGAAATGTGAGTGAGCCCACTCCCTTGGCTGAGGAGCAACTCCACACATGAATGGTCTCAGGATGCTTTACTGTTGGCATGACACAGGACTGATGGTAGCACTCACCTTGTCTTCTCCGGACAAGGTATTTCCCGGATGCGCCAAACAATTGGAAAGGGGATTCATCAGAGAAAATGCCTTTACCCCAGTCCTCAGAAGTCCAATCCCTGTACCTTTTGCAGAATATCAGTCTGTCTCTGATGTTTTTCCTGGAGAGAAGTGGCTTCTTTGCTGCCTGTCTTGACACCAGGCCATCCTCAAAGTCTTCGCCTCACTGTGCATGCAGATGCACTCACACCTGCCTGCTGCCATTCCTGAGCAAGCTCTGCACTGGTGGTGCCCCGATCCCGCAGCTGAATCAACTTTAGAAGACGATCCTGGCGCTTGCTGGACTTTCTTGGGCGCCGTGATGCCTTCTTCACAACAATTGAACCTCTCTCCTTGAAGTTCTTGATGATCCAATAAATGGTTGATTTAAGTGCAATCTTACTAGCAGCAATATCCTTGCCTGTGAAGCCCTTTTTGTGCAAAGCAATGATGACGGCACGTGTTTCCTTGCAGGTAACCATGGTTAACAGAGGAAGAACAATGATTTCAAGCACCACCCTCCTTTTTAAAGCTTCCAGTCTGTTATTCTAACTCAATCAGCATGACAGAGTGATCTCCAGCCTTGTCCTCGTCAACACTCACCTGTGTTAATGAGAGAATCACTGACATGGCAGCTGGTCCTTTTGTGGCAGGGCTGATATGAAGTGGAAATGTTTTTTTGGGATTAAGTTCATTTTCATGGCAAAGAGGGACTTTGCAATTCATCTGATCACTCTTCATGACATTCTGGAGTATATGCAAATTGCCATCATCAAAACTGAGGCAGCAGACTTTGTGAAAATTAGTATTTGTGTCATTCTCAAAACTTTTGACCACGACTGTATGTTATAAAATAGGCCTACAATGTACCTCAATGAATGGTTACAATTACATGATTGTTTCTCACCTTCCTCAGAAGTGTGAGGGGATGCTGCCAGTGGAGTTCCGCTCGTTTGCTGTGGATCCTCAGATAACGTCACTAGAGGTGCTACAGCACATCCTCATCCGAGCTTTCGAGTTAAATGGGTGAGAAGCATCATCAACATCATAACGTCTACAGTGTTGTTGATTGACATGGAAAGCAGAATAGCGGAGGTGCATAAAAGTGGCAGGCCCCATGCACTTATGACAAATGCCTTGTTTTCTAAGTTTGCCCTATTGTACATTGCTCTCAGTTACTCTTTTTTTTGTGTTGGAATTTTGGATGACTGTAATTGGCCAGCCACATTAATTTTTTTTTTTGACGCACATTTTCTCCTTTCCTCCGCTCCGGACTGCATGTGCTGCCATAGAAATAGAGTTAGCGTCACCATTCAAGTCAATGATGGCATAATGGGTGGACTGGCGGCCATTGCGAGTGTACCCATAGGAACAAGGCAGGAAGTAAAAGCAGGAAGTAAAAACCATCAATATGTGCTGTGATTTGTTGATTCAACTCAACTGATATTACAAAAAAGACATACCATTGCATGAGCCACATCAGTTAACATCATTTGAATATTAGAGGTCCTATTAACTTACAGTATTCTAATTCCTTATTTGAATGAACATTCTACATTACCATGGAAATTATGGCATCACAATACCAGGCAGCCATTGCGAGTGTACCCATGAGTTTACCAGTCAAATTGCCAGGGTTAGAGCTTACAAGCCCATTCTATTCATTGCTTGTTCAACACCTTGCTTGTTTCAGCAAGCAAGGTGTTAAGAGACCATGTAATCGCAGAAATGGACTCAACCGCGCAAATGCCGGGCTGTTTTTTTTGTTGGTAAAAGTGTTATTTTACGGTCTTCATCCATAACCTTTGGTTATACGGTAATTATGCCAGCCCTAGCATTAGCACAGTATACATGATCCCAATTTTAGCTCCAAGACGCCGGCAATTTGAAAAGCCGCAATAGTAGATTGTGCTGATTTATTGGCGCATTGAACCATGTTGCGTGCCGTAGTTAAAAAAAACTTCATGGATAATGCTAAAACAATGAAAGCATATCTGAATTCAGCGTCTTTATGCACCTTCGCCATTCTGCAGACGATATTAGAAAGTATTGTTTTGAGAGAGAGCTTTGCCTACAGTAAAGTTTAAAGAAATGATGGAGTGGGACATACAGTGCATTTGGAAAGTATTTAGACCCCTTCCCTTTTTCCACATTTTGTTACGTTACAGACTTATTCTAAAATGGATTAAATTAATTTTTAGCCCATAATGACAAAGCGAAAAGTTGTTTTGTTTGTGAAAATGTATAAAAAAAACAAAAACGGATGCCTTATTTACATAAGTATTCAGACCCTCGAAATTGAGCTCAGGTGCATCCTGTTTCCATTGATCATCCTTGATGTTTCTACAACTTGATTGGAGTCCACCTGTGGTAAACCACCTGTGGCCTCCATTATTCGTAAAATGGAAGAAGTTTGGAACCACCAAGACTCTTCCAAGAGCTAGCCACCTGGCCTTGGTAAGGGAGGTGACCAAGAACCCGATGGTCACTCTGACAGCGCTCCAGTGTTCCTCTGTGGAGATGGGAGAACCTTCCAGAAGGATAACCATCTCTGCAGCACTCCACCAATCAGGCCTTTATAGTAGAGTGGCCAGACGGAAGCCACTCCTCAGTAAAAGGCACATGACAGCCCGCTTGGAGTTTGCCAAAGGGTAACTAAAGGACTCAGAACAAGATTCTCTGGTCTAATGAACTCTTTGGCCAGAATGCCAAGTGTCACGTCTGGAGGAAACCTGGCGCCATCCCTACGGTGAAGCATGGTGGTGGCAGCATCATGCTGTGGGGATGTTTTTCAGCGGCAGGGACTGGGAGACTAGTCAGGATCAAGGGAAAGATGAACAGAGCAAAGTACAGAGATCCTTGATGAAAATCTGCTCCAGAGTGCTCAGGACCTCAGACTGGGGCGAAGGTTCACCTTCCAACAGGACAACGACTTGAACCCGATCGAACATCTCTGGAGAGACCTGAAAATAGCTGTGCAGCAACGCTCCCCATCCAACCTGACAGAGTTTGAGAGGATCTGCAGAGAAGAATGGGAGAAACTCCCCAAATACAGGTGTGCCAAGCTTGTAGCGTCATACCCAAGAAGACTCAAGGCTGTAATCGCTGCCAAAGGTCCTTCAACAAAGTACTGAGGAAAGGGTCTGAATACTTATGTAAATGTGATATTTCAGTGTTTTTATTTATTTAAAGCTGTTTTTGTTTTGTGATTATGGGGTATTGTGTGTAGATTGAGGACACATTTTTATTTAATCTATTTTAGAATAAGGCTGTAATGTAACAAAATGGGGAAAAAGTCAAGGGGTCTGAATATTTTCCAAATGCACTGTATAAGGAATGCCTTGGATTGCCATGCTTTCTAGAATAGATATCAGCTTTTTTTAAATCATATTTTTTTTTCTTGTTTCCTAATTAGCAAACGCAACTTTGGGATAAGTTACCTCTCCCGGGACCGTGGAGGTGTGGAAGTGTATCTCTCTCTCCTTTCTGACTGGGATTTAGATGCTGCTTTTGTCAGTGCTGCTAAACCTTATCTACAGCTCAAGATGGACATTCATCTCTCCGAAGACAGTAAGCAGACTTGTCAAACGTTCACTTGTATATCCATTTAGGTCATTTAGTGAAAGCCAATCTCTGTTTATGTCAGTCTCTGTTTGTGTTCCTTTGGGTCACCACTTTAAGAACTGGTACAGTCGTTGATTTGGTTTGTGTGTGTGATTCAGTATTAGCCTTATTGATCTGTATATTTTGGGGGGATATGTGTTAAATTATACTGAACAAAAATATAAACGCAACATGTGAAGTGTTGGTCCCACGTTTCATCAGCTGAAATAAAAGATTTCAGAAATGTTCCATACACACAAAAAGCTTATTTCTCTCAAATTTTGGGCACAAATGTGTTTACATCCCTATTAGTGAGCATTTGTCCTTTGCCAAGATAATCCATCCAGTTGACAGGTGTGGAATATCAAGAAACTGATTAAACAGCATGATCATTACACAGGTGCACCTTGTGCTGGGGACAATTAAAGGCCACTCTAAAATCTGCAGTTTTCTCACACAACGCTACAGATGTCTCAAGTTTTGAGGGAGCGTGCAATTAGCATGCTGACCGCAGGAATGTCCACCAGAACTGTTGCCAGAACATTGAATGTCAATAAGCCACCTCCAATGTCGTTTTAGAGAATTTGGCAGTACGTCCAACCGGCCTCACAACCGTAGACCACGTGTAACCACACCAGCCCAGGACCTCCACATCCGGCTTCTTCACCTGCGGGATTGTCTGAAACCAGCCACCCGGACAGCTAATGAAACTGTGGGTTTGCACAACCGAAGAAGTTCTGCACAAACTGTCAGAAACTGTCTCGGGGAAGCTCATCTCAGGGAAGCTCATCCGTCTGCCTGCCATCTGCCTGGTACAGTTGAAACCGGGATTCATCCGTGAAGAGCATACTTCTCCAGCAAGCCAGTGGCCATCGAGCATTTGCCCACTGATTCCGGTTAAAACACCGAACTGCAGTCAGCGCAAGACCCTGGTGAGGACGATGTCGTGTGGGTGAGTGGTTTGCTGATGTGAACAGAGTGCCCCGTGGTGGTGGGGTTATGGTATGCAATGGCATAAGCTACAGACAACGAACACAATTGCATTTTATCGTTGGCAATTGTAATGCACAGAGATACCGTGACGAGATCCTGAGGCCTATTTTCGTGACATTCATCCACCGCCATCACCTCGTGTTTCAGCATGATAATGCATGGCCCCATGTCGCAAGGAACTGTACACAATTCCCAGAAGCTGAAAATGAAATAAATAAACGTCACCACCCATTGAGCATGTTTGGGATGCTCTGGATCGACGTGTACAATAGTGTGTTCCAATTCCCACCAATATCCAGCAACTTCTTACAGCCATTGAAGAGGAGTCGGACAACATTCCACAGGCCACAATCAACAACCTGATCAACTCTATGCGAAGGAGATGTCGCGCTGCTGACTTTTTCTGATCCACGCACCTACGTTTTTTTAAAGTGATCTGTGACCAACAGATGCATATCTGTATTCCCAGTCGTGAAATCCATAGATTAGGGCCTAATGAACTTATTTCAATTGACTGATTTATATATGAACGGTAACACAGTAAAATCTTTGAAATTGTTCAGTGTAGTTTGTACCAAGCATCTCTTCCCCATTTTTAACTTTTTTTGTAATATATTTGTGGGCCTCTCCTTCATACATTCATTGATCGATCACCTCGTTTTCCCACTTTCTTATTCCCTTAAGGTCCCGTTATGGAAGAATGGGACATAATAAGCCCCAAAGATGTGATTGGTTCTGACCAGCTTCCTGGGGATAGGAGGTCCTTGGCGGCTGCCGCCCTTCCCTTCACCCAGTCCCTGCTGTCCCAGGTTACTGACGACACTCTCGCTCTTCACACTGTCAGCCATATTTTTTACCATCCAGTCAGTGCTGCCTTGAGTCAGGTCCTTCTGCTAATGCTAAATATGTTCACTAGGTTAGTGTTGCTTCCAATGACCCACCTGGGGTTTAAACTCTCGCTGTCTGTCTCTGTTCAGATGATGGGTCGAACGCTGTCCAGAGTACAGCAGGCCTTGAGCTGGTCGTACGGGGAGGAGGTGAAGCCTTTCAAGCCCCCTCTGAGTGATGCCGAGTTCCACAGTTACCTCAATGGCCAGGGCCAGCTGTCCCGGCCAGAGGAACTGAGGCTGCGCATCTATCATGGTGGGGTGGAGCCCTCTCTACGCAAGGTAATTGGACATTCACTGAGCGATTCCAACAGCAAGTCTGCTACCGGACAGCTTTTTTAACCCTCAATACCAGACAGTTTCACAAATCTAATTTGAAATTGCTGAAATATCAGATCAAATCACATAGGGCCGAATCCTAACTTGAGTGTGTGTAACTTAGACTTTCCCCTAAACCTTGCATTGATGTCAATGGGAGATTTATGCAACATTTGAGTTGCGATTGAGAAGGGCATATGTTCTCCAAAACATTGACGGGAAGTGTTTACTTATGCTCTTTGGATGTTAATAATTTCCTAAAATGTGGATTAGATGTGGGAATAGAGCATTTGGGTGTATCCTTGTTGTATTTTGGAGTGTAAACAGACTATCTATGTAGGTCATTCAATGTGGAACAAGAAAAAATAGCACAAAGAAATGCCATTTGGAGGTAGGAGAGCTATATTTATATATTTCTGTGTTATATGAACGCAGAGATTTTAGCTATATCCTGTATGTCAAAAACCCTTTCCTCTGTGCCCAGGTTGTCTGGCGATACCTCCTGAACGTGTACCCCGATGGGCTGACCGGTCAGGAGAGAATGGACTACATGAAGAGCAAGACTAGGGAGTATGACCAGCTGAAGGGGGAGTGGTCAGCAAGGGCCAGTCCAGAGGACCTGGAGTTCATCAGGGGCAACGTACTGAAGGACGTCCTGAGGACCGACCGGGCCCATCCCTATTACGCCGGCTCAGAGGACAGCCCCCACCTCACTGCTCTCACCGACCTGCTTACCACCTTTGCCATTACACATCCACAGGTGTGGGGATCTATATTTTGTTTGCATTCTTTTTAATTTCCTTGACATGCAGACATGCTAAAGGGTGTGGTATTATAAATGCAGTGAACGAAGGATATGCTCAACTCCTCTTCTCTACTCTCCTCTCCCCTCCTCTCCTCTCCTCTTCCCTCCTCATCTCCTCTCCTCTCCTCTCCTCTCCTCTTCCCTCCTCATCTCATCTCTTCACTCCTCATCTCATCTCTTCCCTCCTCATCTCCTCTCCTCTTCCCTCCTCATCTCATCTCATCTCCTCTCCCCTCCTTTCTCCCCTCTCCCCTGTTTGGCATCTTAGATTCTGTTTATTTGCTATTGAGTTATGATTAGTAAACTCAGTCTGCCTGCAGTGATATGTAAGCCCAGTTGTTGGAGATCATATGTCAGGGCTCCAGACTGCGACCATTTAGTCGCATCTTGTGACCCTTTGACTTGGCTGTGCGAGTTATATTTTTAATTGGTCGCATTGATGCGATCTGCACATTCTACATGCTCACCTCACTCCAAACATCCTATTTTTTTAAGCTACTAAAACCATGATTTGGTCAAACAGTAATGTGCATTATCCTCATGATTCCTGTAATGAAAGTCTCTGCCCTGTGCCTGTTTCGCTGGGGCCTTCTGCTGTGATTAGCGAGCCACGCACTCCCTCTCCCCCATACTCTGGGAGAAAAACATTTGTTCTGATTGTAGGCTATACCATTTCAATTACTATTGTCACTGTTGAAGAGAGGAGATTATCAGCTTTCTGTAGGTACAATATCTATTTTACAACCAAGATATTTGAAATGACTTTGAGATACGTAGCGAGCTAAAAGCGCATCAGCCATTGCAGGCCTCATTGTGAAGTTTTTTTTAGGACATTGAATTTACTATTAGATTAGGGATCGTTCAAGGGGGGGATTCAGCATGCTTTTGTGGCACAGTCGATGCCATGCAGGGTTATGGGCCAGAAGGTTGAGGGTTCGCCGACCACCACGGACGAGCTCACTCTCCCTGCCCGTTTCATTACACTACGGTCAGAGCCGGCTGCAGACAATGATCAGCTAGGAGGGCATCAGATTTTCAACATTTACATGCTACGTTTATGATATAAAATATATTCAACAAATCTTCCACCAACCGGTTTCTGTGCCACTGCACCGCACAACCAATAAGTAAAGAATATGGCACTTCAACATCATGGTTTGCATTTTCAACACCACAATCAAATACTGTCATTCTCGAAAAAGAGTAAATGCATCCCTCCCTATCTTGTATCGAAGGCTTAGCTTGACAATCTCCTAATGTCATTAAACCTTTTGATGTTTTGTAACGTCTTTTTCCATTCATCAAATGGCCGGTGCACATTGCACTGTTTGGATGCTGGAATTATATTAGCGTGGACGAACGTGCGCAAGTAGCCTACAGGAGACTTTTCTAATCAGATGAAAACATTGACTGGTTGTGTTTATGCTGCATATACAGTGGGGGAAAAAAGTATTTAGTCAGCCACCAATTGTGCAAGTTCTCCCACTTAAAAAGATGAGAGAGGCCTGTAATTTTCTTCATAGGTACACGTCAACTATGACAGACAAATTGAGATTTTTTTTCTCCAGGAAAATCACATTGTAGGATTTTTAATGAATTTATTTGCAAATTATGGTGGAAAATAAGTATTTCTGGCTCTCACAGACCTGTAACTTCTTCTTTAAGAGGCTCCTCTGTCCTCCACTCGTTACCTGTATTAATGGCATCTGTTTGAACTTGTTATCAGTATAAAAGACACCTGCCCACAACCTCAAACAGTCACACTCCAAACTCCACTATGGCCAAGACCAAAGAGCTGTCAAAGGACACCAGAAACAAAATTGTAGACCTGCACCAGGCTGGGAAGACTGAATCTGCAATAGGTAAGCAGCTTGGTTTGAAGAAATCAACTGTGGGAGCAATTATTAGGAAATGGAAGACATACAAGACCACTGATAATCTCTCTCGATCTGGGGCTCCACGCAAGATCTCACCCCGTGGGGTCAAAATGATCACAAGAACGGTGAGCAAAAATCCCAGAACCACACAGGGGGACCTAGTGAATGACCTGCAGAGAGCTTGGACCAAAGTAACAAAGCCTACCATCAGTAACACACTACGCCGCCAGGGACTCAAATCCTGCAGTGCCAGACGTGTCCCCCTGCTTAAGCCAGTACATGTCCAGGCCCGTCTGAAGTTTGCTAGAGTGCATTTGGATGATCCAGAAGAGGATTGGGAGAATGTCATATGGTCAGATGAAACCAAAATAGAACTTTTTGGTAAAAACTCAACTCGTTGTGTTTGGAGGACAAAGAATGCTGAGTTGCATCCAAAGAACACCATACCTACTATGAAGCATGGGGGTGGAAACATCATGCTTTGGGGCTGTTTTTCTGCAAAGGTACCAGGACGGCTGATCCGTGTAAAGAAAATAATGAATGGGGCCATGTATCGTGAGATTTTGAGTGAAAACCTCCTTCCATCAGCAAGGGCATTACATTTACATTTTAGTCATTTAGCAGACGCTCTTATCCAGAGCGACTTACAGTTAGTGAGTGCATAATTTGTTATTTTTTTTCATACTGGCCCCCTGTGGGAATCAAACCCACAACCCTGGCGTTGCAAACGCCATGTTCTACCAACTGAGCTACATCCCTGCCAGCCATTCCCTCCCCTACCCTGGACGACGCTGGGCCAATTGTGCGCCGCCCCATGGGTCTCCCGATCGCGGCCGGCTACGACAGAGCCTGGATTCGAACCAGGATCTCTAGTGGCACAGCTAGCACTGCGATGCCCAGCGACAGCCCCAAAACATCACTGCTCTAGAGGAGATCTGCATGGAGGAATGGGCCAAAATACCAGCAACAGTGTGTGAAAACCTTGTGAAGACTTACAGAAAACGTTTGACCTGTGTCATTGCCAACAAAGGGTATATAACAAAGTATTGAGAAACTTTTGTTATTGACCAAATACTTATTTTCCACCATAATTTGCAAATAAATTCATTAAAAATCCTACAATGTGATTTTCTGGGTTTTGTTTCCTCATTTTGTCTGTCATAGTTGACGTGTACCTATGATGAAAATTATAGGCCTCTCTCATCTTTTTAAGTGGGAGAACTTGCACAATTGGTGGCTGACTAAATACTTTTTTTCCCCACTGTAAAATGCCATGCATTTTAAAAGTTAAATGACAAATAACGATCGACTGGTAGACTGTGGTATAATTAGCATGCCGAAAAGTGTAGTGCATAAGGAAAGTACCAAAGCACCTTGAGGGGAGGCAAAGCAGATGAGGAAATTTGGCTAGGATGGAAGAAATTATATAGTAAAAACGGCAAATGGAAACCGGGGGAAAAATGCACTACCCTCCCCTGTGCCCATAAAAAAAATCCTCCCCAAAGCAAGAAAATAAAAGTGACCCCCATCCCAAGTAATCCCTTAATACATGGCTACCAGCAGTGGGTATTATGTTTAGAGTTAGTGATCTACAGTGAGGGGAAAAAAGTATTTGATCCCCTGCTGATTTTGTACGTTTTCCCACTGATAAAGACATGATCAGTCTATAATATTAATGGTAGGTTTATTTGAACAGTGAGAGACAGAATAACAACAAAAACATCCAGAGAAACGCATGTCAAAAATGTTATAAATTGATTTGCATTTTAATGAGGGAAATAAGTATTTGACCCCTCTGCAAAACATGACTTAGTACTTGGTGGCAAAACCCTTGTTGGCAATCACAGAGGTCAGACGTTTCTTGTAGTTGGCCACCCGGTTTGCACACATCTCAGGAGGGATTTTGTCCCACTCCTCTTTGCAGATCTTCTCCAAGTCATTAAGGTTTCGAGGCTGACGTTTGGCAACTCGAACCTTCAGCTCCCTCCACAGATTTCCTATGGGATTAAGGTCTGGAGACTGGCTAGGCCACTCCAGGACCTTAATGTGCTTCTTCTTGAGCCACTCCTTTGCTGCCTTGGCCGTGTGTTTTGGGTCATTGTCATGCTGGAATACCCATTTTCAATACCCTGGCTGAGGGAAGGAGGTTCTCACCCAAGATTTGACGGTACATGGCCCCGTCCATCGTCCCTTTGATGCGGTGAAGTTGTCCTGTCCCCTTAGCAGAAAAACACCCCCAAAGCATAATGTTTCCACCTCCATGTTTGACGGTGGGGATGGTGTTCTTGGGGTCATAGGCAGCATTCCTCCTCTTCCAAACACGGCGAGTTGAGTTGATGCCAAAGAGCGTGATTTTGGTCTCATCTGACCACAACACTTTCACCCAGTTCTCCTCTGAATCATTCAGATGTTCATTGGCAAACTTCAGATGGCCCTGTATATGTGCTTTCTTGAGCAGGGGGACCTTGCGGGCGCTGCAGGATTTCAGTCCTTCACGGCGTAGTGTGTTACCAATTGTTTTCTTGGTGACTATGGTCCCAGCTGCCTTGAGATCATTAACAAGATCCTCCCGTGTAGTTCTGGGCTGATTCCTCACCGTTTTCATGATCATTGCAACTCCACGAGGTGAGATCTTGCATGGAGCCCCAGGCCGAGGGAGATTGACAGTTCTTTTGTGTTTCTTCCAATTGCGAATAATCGCACCAACTGTTGTCACCTTCTCACCAAGCTGCTTGGCGATGGTCTTGTAGCCCATTCCAGCCTTGTGTAGGTCTACAATCTTGTCCCTGACATCTTGGAGAGCTCTTTGGTCTTGGCCATGGTGGAGAGTTTGGAATCTGATTGATTGATTGCTTCTGTGGACAGGTGTCTTTTATACAGGTAACAAACTGAGATTAGGAGCACTCCCTTTAAGAGTGTACTCCTAATCTCAGCTCATTACCTGTATAAAAGATACCTGGGAGCCAGAAATCTTTCTGATTGAGAGGGGGTCAAATACTTATTTCCCTCATTAAAATGCAAATCAATTTATAACATTTTTGACATGCGTTTCTCTGGATTTTGTTGTTGTTATTCGGTCTCTCACGTTCAAATAAACCTACCATTAAAATTATAGACTGATAATTTATTTGTCAGTGGGCAAATGTACAAAATCAGCAGGGGATCAAATACTTTTTTCCCTCACTGTAGCTAATGTGTTTTGAGTTTCCACTTACTCAGGTGGTGAATTAGCCCCAAATAAATTAGCCTATGATATTAATGCATATAAAGATGTAGGCAAATGTATCTCTATTGAACAAAATACAATTCTGAAGCCCTATTTTAACAGTAAAATAGAACAACAATAGCCTAATTGTCAACCCAAGATTTGACAATCACTGGATTAGGTTGCACATCAAAATATCTTGAATCATGCATTCCTGCATGCACATGTTTAGATGAAACGACTTGTTTCTTGAATATCATCTCAGTAGTCTATTACACCTCTTAATAAAGGACTGTGAATGATTACACATTTTTTCTATTGCGTGACGCCGAAATCATGGGCTGGTGCCACCAACTGAAAACGTTAGTGGCACCAGGGAGAAATGTTAGTCTGGTGCCCTGTATATTTTTGCTGTGTTTAATTTATTCTGAACTCTTTGTTTCGTAGGTGTCGTACTGCCAAGGCATGAGTGATATTGCTTCTCCGATACTTGCCGTCATGGACAATGAGGCACATGCATTCATCTGTTTCTGTGGCATCATGAAACGCCTAGAGGGCAACTTCTGCCCGGATGGCCAATTCATGTCCGTCAAGTTCCAGCATCTGAAGCTGCTACTGCAGTACTCCGACCCCGAGTTCTACTGTTATTTGGTGTCCCGCGGAGCTGATGACCTGTTCTTCTGTTACCGCTGGCTGCTCTTGGAACTCAAACGGGAGTTTGCCTTCGACGATGCCCTGAGGATGCTGGAGGTCACCTGGAGCTCCCTGCCCCCTGACCCTCCTGAAACAGAAGTGGAGCTTCTTGGGCCGCCGCTAGAAACAGACCAGACCATAGTGACATGTGAGAGTGGTGTTGAAAAGAGGCCCGCCATTACAGGGGATGCTGGTGAAGAAGGGGAGCAGAAAGAGAAGCAGCGGAGACGACACATGTTGAGGCCCTCAAGAGAGGAGGCAGATGGGGGGAGAAGGATCAAAATGGAGGAAGGAAAGAGGGAGGACAGAGGAGCCAGAAGAGAGGGTGAGGGGAACTTTGACATGCCTTACGTAGGAAAGGAGCAGGCGCACAACAATGTGCCTGTTCCTTCCTTCGAGAAGCAGACCAGTTTTGATGAGTTCAAATACTACAGTGCACGGAACAAGGACAGCTTAGATTTCGAGGAGAGAGCCCCACCAGAGGGTCCTGTTGAGATGGAAGCCTCCTCGCACCCAGGGGAGAGAGCGCATCTTATAACGGACGTTGACAAGTCCTCCAACCCAGATACAGAGGAGAGGAGCTCCCCAAATGGACAAATAGCCTCTCCGGCCTCCTCGTTTCCCCCTGGCCTGCCAAGCTGGAAGAATGGTTCCTCTCTGTCTCCAGGGTCCACTCCCTCCCCCTCGAGTTGGAGAGGTGCCTCCCCAGACACCCCGTCACCAAAGTTCACCTCTCCCATTTTACCCAACGGAAGGGTTGAGTCGCCAGAGAAAGCCACAAGAGGGTTTGCTTCCTTTGCCTCGGTGCCGAATGGAACCGGAGCCAACTCACCCGCTACCCCCACAGGGAGGTCCTTGGTTTCCTCTCCGCTGTTGTCTCGAGCGTTGCTCTCCTCGCCTATTTTGTCCTTCGGGAGAGCTCTTCCTTCGCTGCCCGTCGGAACGGTGAACAAGTCCTTTTCTAGTAACCTCCAATCTCCTTGCAGCAGAGCCTCCAGCACCGCGCCCCACACTCCAAATTCAACCAAACCAGAGAATACCACCATCAAACCTTGTTCCCTGCCACCTCCTCAAGAGTTTGGCAAAGGAAATCCTTTCATGTTGTTCCTGTGCCTGTCGATCCTGCTGGAGCATCGAGACCACATTATAAAGAACAGCTTTGATTACAACGAGCTGGCTATGCACTTTGACCGCCTTGTTCGTAGACACAATCTGGGCAGGGTGCTGCAGCGCGCCAAGGCCTTGTTTGCGGACTACCTGCAGAGTGAGGTATGGGATTCGGAGGAAGGGGACGAGGTCAGCTCTGATTCGCCCACCACAGTCACTGCTGCTCTGCACTCCCCGCCCCCCTCGGCCACCAGGCCTCTTTTTACCCCTTTGTCATCCCCACAACCATCCTCCCCAAACTCCACCTATAACCTGGCTGACACCATACCTTCCCCTTCTTCACCTCTCCCTCTCTCCTTCTTGACTTCTGTCACTATATCCCCAACACACTACAATGACTAATGGTGGCCTACTCTAGCTGTTTGTCCCATTATCGTTGCTCATCTCATTTAGTTCTCCACCCATACCAGACTTGACTGGAAGGTTACTACTGATAGTTTTCCCTGTGTATGCTGTCAATATTGCTCTTCTCTCCATTTCCTCTAATCAACAAATCCTCATGCTTACTCTTGCCTTGCTATGCACGCTTCCATCAAGTTTTCACTGTTTCACAATGTTCTATTTTTGCCTTCTCTTTTAGTTACAGGGATAATAAAATGTTTCAAACACCTTTTTAACTTCATATTAGGGCCCAGGGCTGGACACGTTTATCGCGTGTTGCCCACAGAACCTTATATTGGATAAGCCACAACTGTGTCTTCTTGACCAAAGCGCTGTAGTTGTGTGATCACACTGCTAAGAACCAACACTGCCACGTTGCTAGTCTTGACTGCGCTAACGGCAGTGTGTGTGGTTACTGGTTGAAGCCCTGCCCCTTTATTCCCTGACTTGGCTACAGTTGGAGGGAGCGGTGGGCACTGGCCATTGGAACTATAGAAAAATATGAACAACATGTATATGAATGAGTCTTGTGATTCCCTTAAATGCCCTCTTCTTGAGAATATGTAAAATATGCCTGTATTTGACCGCACACATCCCATCATAGTGATTATGAGGACATAACAACTGAGTTTTGTAAATGTTATATTCATGAGTCATAATTGCATATTTATAATTGCATTGTGTTGATCACCTCGGTTATCTTTACCTTTTCTATCAAAATAATTTCAGTACTGTATATTATTTTGTGTTGCAAGGTCACATTTTAAGTATCAAGGTGAGATGAAGTTCTTTCCAAATAAACTATGAAGTATGGTGTGCTGTATAGGAATCTGAACGGCAAAGAAAAGTTATTGGGTTTCAGTACTGTAGTTTCATGGCTAGTTTCTGCATTTGCTCTCTTAATTGACTTTGTTTGCTTTATATCGCACATAACTGCTATGAACTGAACGGTATATTAAGGGGTATGTTTTGCTATTCAGGGGTTTAATGAATCAATTGATCATTCAGTCGATCAAACTGTTTAATATATCACATTGCACAAATGATGCATTTGTCCTGATCATGTATGGCGCTGTGATCGTAGGCGACGGTTACATTGCACAATGCGCAGATGGCTACTATATGGTGCTAAAATATTTCATTAGAGTAGGATTTATCATGGCTGTAGGAGAATGGTTATAAATATGTGTAAACATGAATAATAAGTATTATGTTATAGTAAGTCTAGATTTTTAAAATTTCCTGTCAGTTATTAGATTGATTGGTCAAGCTGTACTCTGAAGCGAAACATTTAGCTGTGAATGATATCGGCCGCTTTCAGCAGGGCACAACATTGTGGAACGTCCAGATATAAATATATTATGTAGAACAAAAATGCCTCTAACATGTAGAATAACGTTGGTTTCATGGAAAATCCTGATTTCCAAAAAGTACACTTCAGGAATAGATTTAAAAAATATATATATACAGTACCAGTCAAAAGTTTGGACACACCTACTCATTCCAGGGTTTTTCATTATTTTTTACTATTTTCTACATTGTAGAATAATAGTGAAGACATCAAAACTATGAAATAACACATATGGAATCATGTAGTAACCAAAAAAGTATAGCCACCCTTTGCCTTGATGACAGCTTTGCACGCTCTTGGCATTCTCTCAACCAGGGGTGGTATACAGAAGATAGCCCTATTTGGTAAAAAACCAAGTCCATATTATGGCAAGAACAGCTCAAATAAGCAAAGAGAAACGACAGTCCATTACTTTAAGACATGAAGGTCAGTCAATACGGAAAATGTCAAGAACTTTGAAAGTTTCTTCAACTGCAGTCGCAAAAACCAAGCGCTATGATGAAACTGGCTCTCATGAGGACCGCCACACGAAAGGAAGACTCAGAGTTACCTCTGCTGCAGAGGATTAGTTCATTAGAGTTACCAGCCTCAGAAATTGCAGCCCAAATAAATGCTTCACAGATTTCAAGTAACAGACACATCTCAACATCAACTGTTCAGAAGAGACTGTTTGAATCAGGACTTCATGGTCTAATTGCTGCAAAGAAACCACTACTAAAGGACACTAATAAGAAGAAGAGACTTGCTTGGGCCAAGAAACACGAGCAATGGACATTAGACCGGTGGAAATCTGTCCTTTGGTCTGATGAGTCCAAATTTGAGAGTTTTGGTTCCAACCGCCATGTCTTTGTGAGATGCAGAGTATGTGAACGGATTATCTCTGCATGTGTGGTTCCCACCGTGAAGCATGGAGGAGGAGGTGTGATGGTGTGGGGGTGCTTTGCTGGTGACACTGTCAGTGATTTATTTAGAATTCAAGGCGCACTTAACCAGCATGGCTACCACAGCATTCTGCAGCGATACGCCATCCCATCTGGTTTGCGCTTTGTGGGACTATCATTTGTTTTTCAACAGGACAATGACCCAACACACTTCCAGACTGTGTAAGGGCTATTTTACCAAGAAGGAGAGTGATGGAGTGCTGCATCAGATGACCTGGCCTCCACAATCACCCGACCTGAACCCAATTGAGATGGTTTGGGATGAGTTGGACCGCAGAGTGAAGGAAAAGCAGCCAACAAGTGCTCAGCATATGTGGGAACTCCTTCAAGACTGTTGGAAAAGCATTCCAGATGAAGCTGGTTGAGAGAATGCCAAGAGTGCAAAGCTGTCATCAAGGCAAAGGGTTTAACCGTTTTTTTGGTTACTACATGATTCCATATGTGTTATTTCATAGTTTTGATGTCTTCACTATTATTCTACAATGTAGAAAATAGTAAAAATAAAGAAAAACCCTTGAATGAGTAGGTGTGTCCAAACTGTTGACTGGTACTGTATATTTCGATCTCTTTCAAAGTCTTGAGTCACGTCAAATCTTTTCATTACAATTCTATCTGCAATGTTCCGCAACGTTTGCCTACTGAATATTACCCTGGTATCAGGTGCAGTAGCAATGGACATTTGGTGAAAGTGCCTCTATCTCCAAAAGTTATTGTGTACTGATAGCATTGATTTATGTTTGTTTTTGTGTGAGCTTGATGCTCATCTTTATTTACTCCATCAAAAAGGCTAAATTATCTTCATATTGAACAGCTTGTGCATAGCCATTAAGGTTGGTTATCACAAGGCAAATGTATGCCTTTGTGGGACCTAACAAAACCACAGGGTCCTTTTGAGACATTTTGTAGGAGTACTTTAACCCTTATTTTACCAGGTACTGTAAGTGCTATGTATCAGACAAGGGCAATGAGAATGGGGGTTGAAATCCAGTTTAAATGCCAATACCCAGCACAAAATGCCTTCATCATGTGAAGTTTTACATCTAGCTGTAGGTGTAGAGAAGACACGTGAAAGACAGGCCAGAAAATGGGTTGAGATGGTGTCCAAGTATATTTAAGCAATAAGGCCAGAGGAGGTGTGGTATATTGACCATATACCACAAACCCCTGAGGTGCCTTATTGCTATTATAAACTGGTTACCAACATAAATAGAACAGTAAACAAGTATTTTTCCATCATACCGTGGTATATTGTCTGATGTACACACGGCTGAAATGCTGTTTCAGCCAACCAGCATCCAGGACCCAAACTACCCAGTTTATAATGTCTATTAGTAATTTCTGTGTGAAATCCAATATCAGAGTGGACTTGTTGCAGGCATGCTGGACACATTTTGAAATAGATCATAATCTCATAATACCCCCATGCCTATTGTGAATGATCACATGTTGAAAGAAGACATGGACACATTTTCATAAACACTTAAGTGACTGTATTGTCTGTCATTTGGATTTTATATCTTATTAATATACCAGGTGTAGATGGTGTCATGTATTATAATAAGTATGCCCGAACTGAATATTTTAACTAACCAGAAAACATAATCATGATGCCCATCTGCATTAGTCCTATGTGGGAGAAAGCATCTTCTTTTATGATGAGAGAAATTGCAAAGCAATTACATTATCAAGTGTTTGATTCTCCCTTCTGAGAGCAATATCTATTACAATGTGCTGAACTCCTGCATTTGTAAGTCATATTTTTCCTGACAGCATTGACCATATTTCTAACACTTTGGTAATGTTAATTTCGTCTGAGGTTGTAGAAAGATTTTAACTGGACCAGGCCTTTAACAAGGATCAATAGTTATTTGGTGTCCTTGTGATTTTGAGTGATATGATAATTATGATTCTTTGTTTTTGTATGATAGTGTTATAAAACCTGTTTAAACATTTACCCCTTGAATAAACTTGCTGGACTGAATGCTAGTAATATGCATATTTGTACAATAAATAAACTCAATATTTTACTTGTTTATTTCTTACTTGATAGATGCACAAAACAGTAAACAGTCATTATGACTGACTAATGCATAATTAACCCCCAAAACGGTTCTACTTGGAACAAGCTTGCACTAGATCACACATACTAACAGAGAGAAAGGGTCAGACAAATGTTTCCAGAACCATAGACCTATATTTCCTTCCACTATATGAAGACAATAGCTAGATTTTCATCCACTTGTATATTGATTTTCAAGTGAATTATCTAATATTCGCTCCAAATGATATGCACATTTTATCGGCAGAGGTGTGCTTCTATCATTGATTTTCCATCCATGTACAGGGACGTGACTAGAAGTAGAATTTATTTTTTTATCAGTGGAAAATACAATGAAAAACAAACAATATAAATATATTTTTGAATCTATACAAATTAAATAAATAAAAGAAACCTCACTACGCACAAGTTTTTTATTCCATTTGCAGATACTAATTTTAAAGGATTACATTTGTTTAAAAAAATTATAATGTAAGAATATATTGTTTGTCATTTAGATATTTTTATAAATATTCAAGTTCAAGTAGAAAAACATTGCATTTAGGCACAGATTTCAAATATTTGTGTTTGTGTATGAAGAATTTACCAGATAGTACTGTATAAAGAAGTTCAAAATTAATTCAGTAGCTTTCTTTTCATTTGAATAATTTC
Organism: Coregonus clupeaformis; assembly: GCF_020615455.1. Lineage (NCBI taxonomy): Eukaryota > Metazoa > Chordata > Actinopteri > Salmoniformes > Salmonidae > Coregonus > Coregonus clupeaformis. Next base: position 37,131,179 of record NC_059215.1, on the reverse strand, counting down.
ATAGTAAATACATAGGTCTTATTAATGAAATCTTAAGGTGTTCTCCAAAACACAAGTGAGATTTAATTAATTGAGAAAGTCCTAAAGGTATTTCTTTGCATTTAGAATTTAATTATTTATGTATTGGGAAGTTCTGTTTCTAAGAACTTTCTAAAATAGTATATTCCCTTATTCCCAAAATTTAGGGAATAATTAAGACTTATTTTTAATAACAATATCATTGTTGTTCCACAGAAGTGTTTTGTGGGGGGATAAGTTGTGGACATAACATAGTTTCCAGGCTAAAAGGACTTATTCGTTAAATATTGGACAGTTTGATGGGTCATTTTGCAGGAGAATAGTTGCACTTCAACAAAAATTGAAGACCACCCAATACAAATATGACAAAGAAAGGAAGTACCATAAAGATTCAGAGCTAAGTATACATATTTTTTACCAATTGACTTTAAAGGTATTGTTGATAACAATTTAATCGTGACTAGAAGGTTCTCGCGTGCGCACTGTGCAAGGGGTGACATAACCGCTAGAGTGAGAACAGCACGAGGAGCCTCCCCTGACAACGGTCATTCGAGGACATTTCTGGTAGCGAAAACCAATCATATCGCCAAAGACTGTGATACACTGTTCGCTACCAAGAAGCAGGGGAGAACGACTGCCCCTCTCATTGAAGCCAAGAAGTTCAAGGCCAACCGCGGGAGTGCAGCCTGTTGTTTTCAGAAAGGAGTGAATGGGAAAGTTGGAATCTTCGTTGTCAATATTCAAATTAAATTGTATTTGTCATATGCTTCGTACACAACAGGTGTAGACTTACAGTGAAATGCGTACTTACGGGCCTTTCCCAACAATGCAGAGAAAAAAAGAGAAAAATAATAACACGAGGAATAAATACACAATGAGTAACGATAACTTGGCTATATAAACGGTGTACCAATAATCAATCAATTACCTCGTACCCCTGCACATCGACTCAGTATTGGCAATACTGAGTCGATGTGCAGGGGTACGAGGTAATTGAGGTAGATGTGTACATATAGGTAGGGATAGACAATAAACAGTAACAGCAGCGCATGTGATGTGTTAAAAGAGTTAGTGCAAAAAGGGTCAACGCTGATAGTCCGGGTAGCTATTGGTTAACTACTTAACTAACTATTTAGCAGTCTTATTCATGTAAATAAAACCAAGACAATCGTGGTACCAATACTTGCTTCTATTACACTAGATGTATGGCCTTAAACCGATTATTTTATAATCGCACACAGAAAGAAGATATCAGGATAATTTTGATTATATCCGCAGCCTGCAGTACCACTGTCGGCCCTCAATTTGTGATCCTCACTGAGAGGGGGCAGCACTGATCTAGCCTGCAACGTCAGTTCCTGGACAAGCTCAAACTCATACCACAGAGTTTCTAAACCCAGAGGTGCAACATCGCGAGACTTCAGACCAAGCAGGTTTAAGGAGTAAATGGCCGTGTTCGAGAAATCACACCTTAATGTGTCATGGGTATATTATGGCTGACTGATCTACAAATAATAATGAGTAGTTATGATGCAATAGTTTTTGTAGATCAGTCAGTCAGCAATCACCTGCAATGTCGAACAAGCCCAAATGGGTGCGTTCAAGCGGATCACTTTTGTCAAGACATTGGCCAACTTTGGTCACCACCTTTCAAAGTGTGTTGCATTATGGGTATACAAATTGTCCGACTTGCATGTCGACTGCATAACCTTTACAACAACCATGTGATTAAAGGTCATGAATTTTCGACTGCAGTCAACTGGAAATTTCTGCATTTGCTCCTCACCAACTGAAACCTGAAGTCGGAACCAAAGCATTGTGGGAGACAACCTTCTTCAATTTTTTTGGAAGCAAAAGGCACTACATGCTCATAAATGGTTGATGTCGCCCTCTATCATTGGCTATTATCAATGCATGTTGACTTTTGGGTGGATGATTATTTAGAGCTTAAATATGTCTTCATCCTTACATCCTTACAATCTATTAGATATGACTACATGTGATCCAAATTTCGAAAATAAATACATTAAATATTGTACTTGCAATAATATACAGTTGAAGTCGGAAGTTTACATACACTTAGGTTGGAGTCATTAAAACTCGTTTTTCACCCACTCCACAAATTTATTTTTAACAAACTATAGTTTTGGCAAGTCGGTTAGGACATCTACTTTGTGCATGACACAAGTAATTTTTCCAACAATTGTTTACAGACAGATTATTTCACTTATAATTCACTGTATCACAATTCCAGTGGGTCAGAAGTTAACATACACTAAGTTGACTGTGGCTTTAAACAGCTTGGAAAATTCCAGACAATGATGTCATGGCTTTAGAAGCTTCTGATAGGTTAATTGGCATCATTTGAGTCAATTGGAGGTGTACCTGTGGATGTATTTCAAGGCCTACCTTCAAACTCAGTGCCTCTTTGCTTGACATCATGGGAAAATCCAAAGAAATCAGCCAAGACCTCAGAAAAAAAATTGTAGACCTCCACAAGTCTGGTTCATCCTTGGGAGCAATTTCCAAACACCTGAAGGTACCACGTTCATCTGTACAAACAATAGTACGCAAGTATAAACACCATGGGACCACGCAGCCGTCATACCGCTCAGGAAGGAGACGCGTTCTGTCTCCTAGAGATGAACGTACTTTGGTGCGAAAAGTGCAAATCAATCCCAGAACAACAGCAAAGGACCCTGTGAAGATGCTGGAGGAAACAGGTACAAAAGTATCTATATCCACAGTAAAACGAGTCCTATATTGACATAACCTGAAAGGCCGCTCAGCAAGAAAGAAGCCACTGCTCCAAAACCGCCATAAAAAAGCCAGACTACGGTTTGCAACTGCACATGGGGACAAAGATTGTACTTTTTGGAGAAATGTCCTCTGGTCTGATGAAACAAAAATAGAACTGTTTGGCCATAATGATCATCGTTATGTTTGGAGGAAAAAGGGGGTCGCTTGAAAGCCGAAGAACACCATCCCAACCGTGAAGCACGGGGGTGGCAGCATCATGCTGTGGGGGTGCTTTGCTGCAGGAGGGACTGGTGCACTTCACAAAATAGATGGCATCATGAGGAATGAAAATTATGTGGATATATTGAAGCAACATCTCAAGACATCAGTCAGGAAGTTAAAGCTTGGTCGCAAATGGGTCTTCCAAATGGACAATGACCCCAAGCATACTTCCAAAGTTGTGGCATAATGGCTTAAGGACAATAAAGTTAAGGTATTGGAGTGGCCATCACAAAGCCCTGACCTCAATCCTATAGAAAATGTGTGGGCAGAACTGAAAAAGCGTGTGCGAGCAAGGAGGCCTACAAACCTGACTCAGTTACACCAGCTCTGTCAGGAGGAATGGGCCAAAATTCACCCAACTTATTGTGGGAAGCTTGTGGAAGGCTACCCAAAACGTTTGACCCAAGTTAAACAATTTAAAGGCAATGCTACCAAATACTAATTGAGTGTATGTAAACTTCTGACCCACTGGGAATGTGATGATAGAAATAAAAGCTGAAATAAATCATTCTCTCTACTATTATTCTGACATTTCACATTCTTAAAATAAAGTGGTGATCCTAACTGACCTAAGACAGGGAATTTTTACTAGGATTAAATATCAGGAATTGTGAAAAACAGAGTTTAAATGTATTTGGTCAAGGTGTATTTAAACTTCCGACTTCAACTGTAGCTAATGTATTTATCTAGAAGTTACAGTAATGTTGTGTCCCATGTAATAGCCTACAATTTGTCTTGTCTGTGCGCCCAATGAGAGAATTGAAAAATTCTTCCTTAGTTTATTATTTTTTTAATTTAACTTTTATCTAATCCAAATGGCACAACATTTCATAAACGTCACTGTGGGAAAGTTGTCACGATGTCGGTGTATGCGGTAGACTGAAGTCAGGCGCAGGACACAGAACTCAAGGGAAAAACGTAACTTTACTAAAGCTTGTAAAGAAACAAGAAGCCTCCACGCAGGGAGGAATAAATCCGCTCACCAATGACATACGAGTACAAGCAACAAACACGCACAGAACACAATGGGAGCCACAGGGTTAAATAGGGGCGGAGTAATCACAAGATGGGCAACAGGTGTGAAACAATCTGACACAACAGGTAGAACATAGAAACATAGAACATATATCGGCAGCAGCTAGTACTCCGGTGACGACGAACGCCGAAACCTGCCCGAGCAAGGAGGACGGGCAGCCTCGGCAGAATCCGTGACAAAAGTTGATATGTTGATATGCTTCAATTTGCTGCCATATGACTGGTTTCACATTTGTCTCCAGCGATCATAAGGTATAATAGATCTAAATCAAGTGTCATTTATATTTACAATCCCCTTATCCAAACGGCTGACTCATTTCCTTAGCTCTTATCAATAGCTCTTATCAATTTGTAAATTACAGTGCATGGAGAATGGTGTAATTTCTATTGAAATTTCTATTGAAAACATAAAGTAGATGTTGTTCCACTTGGAACCGACAGGTTGCTCGACCTTATTCATCGTTTAATCGCTCGTAAAGGTGGTGGACTTATTAGGGAATTAAGTCAAGGTCAGAATACAGCGGATCTGTAGACACACTTCTGCCACACTTCTCGATTTATGTGATCTCCACCCCGAAAGAATAGCTGGCTGAAACATGTTACCTCATGCCTAAGTTCAAGCTCAGAACACGCATAGAGAGAAAAGTGCATAAAAAGGGAATTAAGTTCCATTTACCAGTGCATAACTCCAGTCTGAATCGGCCCCAAACTGAGCATGTTATGTCTCCATGAGATGCCATTTTAGCAAGCTAAAACCAGACTTCATTGGCTTCAAATGCCTATTGAGTCTTCACATAGAATTGAATGGTTTCACTTAATCTTCTTCTTCGGTGGAGTTTAACTGCGGTTGGCATCCAATATGTTGCATTACCGCCCCCAGCTGAACTATAGTATAAATCCATTACACTTTGTGATACAACATGGGAAATGGGGAATATAGTTTTAATTACCCTACCAACTAACCCTACACTCATTAAAACCCACCACCTTATTCCACTACTTTAACCCTATCTGATCCTACCCCAGGCCAACGACCTGAGAGGACGGGACACTTCCACTCAACACACCCTGTAACTCTTCTGAAGTCAAATCCGGGGACTTTAATGCAGGGAAACTTAAATCCGTTCTACCTAATTTCTACCAGCATGTTAAATGTGCAACCAGAGGGAAAAAAACTCTAGACCACCTTTACTCCACACACAGAGACGCATACAAAGCTCTCCCTCGCCCTCCATTTGGCAAATCTCACCATAACTATATCCTCCTGATTCCTGCTTATAAGCAAAAACTAAAGCAGGAAGCACCAGTGACTCGGTTAATAAAAAAGTGGTCAGATGACGCAGATGCTAAGCTACAGGACTGTTTTGCTAGCACAGACTGGAACATGTTCCGGGATTCTTCAGACAGCATTGAGGAGTACACCACATCAGTCACTGGCTTCATCAATAAGTGCATCGATGATGTCGTCCCCACAGTGACCGTACGTACATACCCCAACCAGAAGCCATGGATTACAGGAAACATCCGCACTGAGCTAAAGGGTAGAGCTGCCGCTTTCAAGGAACGGGACTCTAACCCGGACGCTTATAAGAAATCCCGCTATGACCTCCGACGAACCATCAAACAGGCAAAGAGTCAATACAGGTCTAAGATTGAATCATACTACACTGGCTCTGATGCTCGCCGGATGTGGCAGGGCTTGAAAACTATTACAGACTACAAAGGGAAGCACAGCCGCGAGCTGCCCAGTGACACAAGCCTAGCAGACGAGCTAAACCACTTCTATGCTCGCCCGAGGCAAGCAACACTGAAGCATGCATGAGAGCACCAGCTGTTCCGGATGACTATGTGATCACGCTCTCCGTAGCCGATGTGAGTAAGACTTTTAAGCAGGTCAACATTCACAAGGCCGCAGGGCCAGACGGATTACCAGGACGTGTACTCCGAGCATGTGCTGACCAACTGGCAAGTGTCTTCACTGACATTTTCAACATGTCCCTGACTGAGTCTGTTATACCAACATGTTTCAAGCAGACCACCATAGTCCCCGTGCCCAAGGACTCTAAGATAACCTGCCTAAATGACTACCGACCCGTAGCACTGACGTCTGTAGCCATGAAGTGCTTTGAAAGGCTGGTCATGGCTCACATCAACAGCATTATCCCAGAAACCCTAGACCCACTCCAATTTGCATACCGCCCCAACAGATCCACAGATGATGCAATCTCTATCGCACTCCACACTGCCCTATCCCACCTGGACAAGAGGAACACCTACGTGAGAATGCTATTCATTGACTACAGCTCAGCATTCAACACCATAGTCCCCTCTAAGCTCATCACTAAGCTAAGGATCCTGGGACTAAACACCTCCCTCTGCAACTGGATCCTGGACTTCCTGACGGGCCGCCCCCAGGTGGTAAGGGTAGGTAACAACACATCTGCCACACTGATCCTCAACACGGGGGCCCCTCAGGGGTGCGTGCTCAGTCCCCTCCTGTACTCTCTGTTCACCCATGACTGCATGGCCAGGCACGACTCCAACACCATCATTAAGTTTGCCGACGACACAACAGTGGTAGGCCTGATCACCGACAACGATGAGACAGCCTAGGGGAGGAGGTCAGAGATCTGGCCGTGTGGTGCCAGGACAACAACCTCTCCCTCAACGTGACCAAGACAAAGGAGATGATTGTGGACTACAGGAAAAAAAAGAGGACTGAGCACGCCCCATTCTCATCGACGGGGCTGTAGTGGAACAGGTTGAGAGCTTCAAGTTCCTTGGTGTCCACATCACCAACGAACTATCATGGTCCAAACACACCAAGACAGTCGTGAAGAGGGCACGACAAAGCCTATTCCCCCTCAGGAGACTAAAAAGATTTGGCATGGGTCCTCAGATCCTCAAAAATTCTACAGCTGCACCATCGAGAGCATCCTGACTGGTTGCATCACCGCCTGGTATGGCAACTGCTTGGCCTCCGACCGCAAGGCACTACAGAGGGTAGTGCGTACGGCCCAGTACATCACTGGGGCAAAGTTTCCTGCCATCCAGGACCTCTATACCAGGCGGTGTCAGAGGAAGGCCCTCAAAATTGTCAAAGACTCCAGCCACCCTAGTCATAGACTGTTCTCTCTGCTACCACACGGCAAGCGGTACCGGAGTGCCAAGTCTAGGTCCAAAAGACTTCTCAACAGCTTCTACCCCCAAGCCATAAGACTCCTGAACAGCTAATCATGGCTACCCGGACTATTTGCACTGCCCCCCCACCCCATCCTTTTTACGCTGCTGCTACTCTGTTAAGTATTTATGCATAGTCACTTTAACTCTACCCACATGTACATATTACCTCAACTACCTCAACTAGCCGGTGCCCCCGCACATTGACTCTGCAACGGTACCCCCCCTGTATATATAGCCTCCCTACTGTCACTTTATTTTACTTCTGCTCTTTTTTTTCTCAACACTTTTTTTGTTGTTGTTTTATTTTTACTTTTTTTGTTTAAAATAAATGCACTGTTGGTTAAGGGCTGTAAGTAAGCATTTCACTGTAATGTCTGCACCTGTTGTATTCGGCGCATGTGACCAATACAATTTGATTTGATTTGATTTGAAATCTCGAACTCCTAAGTACTTCTCTGCAGCTGCCGCCACAACATCTATTTTCTGTGGCTTACGTGTGATAACCATTGCTATGAACGCCAAGAAGCCAACCGTACTGAAACATATAACACTCATTGGCTTATCCCTCTGTTCTGGCACAGATCTACTATTCACAGGAATCCTCTTAGAATCCCTCCTCTACTTTCTTCACTGCCTCAGCATACAAAATCTTCTGCACTACTCTGACCCTGGCCACCTCAACCTGCCTCTCTCGCACCGGACACCTCCGATCCCCAGCAACATGGGCACTCTTACACACACAATGAAACGACACATTCCTCTGTTCCATGTCCTCCTACACACTTCCCACATCACACTGCTGCGACATGCCCATAAACGTGACGCCTATAACACCGTAGTGTATTCGACACAAAAGCTCTAACAGCATAACTCATATATCCTAATCAGTGCCGATTTTAGCATGTAAATCTTGGTGGGGCAAACTCCCCAACATATTTTTAGATGCATGCCAGCAAAGCCACTACACAACACAACACATCACTAAACAATACATTAATTGGACTATAACGGTGACAAACGGTGCCCACAAACTGTTAGGGCCTACATAAAGCTGTCCCAACAGCAGAGTCCCAAAAGCATCTCAACACCTTACTACACATGGCTATCAGCGGAACCTTGTCTGGCAGCGAAACAGTTCATTCAGCCTAATTTACTAAAACATAGCTGATATGGCTGACTTGCTTGAACAAATGTGGTTTCTACTGACAATTAGATGTACAAACTATGGCATAAGGGGACGACAAGCGGATAAGAGGCAATCTGTAATTTCAATTAAGGCATTAATGTGCGAGCTAGGACAGACGTAGTCAATATAAATATTTGTTCAGCACTTTTGAAATGTACAGCGACAGAATTCAGAACATGGGCCGTTCTTACAGTATTCTCCCTGTACACCAAGTCAGAACCGTAGGATAAATAAAGGGGCCATATAAGGGACCACATTTTTAGGGTGAAACATATGGGCTACTAACAGCTTACTACACAACATACACTTAGTATTACTTTCTTAGCTACAGTATACATTTCCCTGGCATATTACATAATTTATGTAGCAGCATACAATACACTTTGTTATGCTGTGCTCACTTGAACAGGAAGGTGGTGCGGTGGTCATTCGTGGGCAAATTTAGTCATCAAACTTTGTCATCAAAGTCTGGCATTCTCTGGATTTATGGTGCTATCAAGACAACTGGGAACTCTGAAAAAAACAAGTTTGATTCATAACGTTAGTGATCTTCAGGTCGGAGCTCTAGAAAGAGGCCCGAGTTCCCGACTTGGAATTCCAAGTTGGATGACCATTCAAAACGTATTTTCCCAATCATATTTAATCAGTTCCCAGTTGTCTTGAACTCACTGAAGTCTGAAATTTCCCTGTTCCGAGTTTCCAGTTGTTTTGAACGCGGCAGAAGTCATGCTGGATTGACAGCATGTCCAATGTTGAATGTTTATCCTTTTAAGCTTGGAAAAGAGACCCTTAAACCCAGACTTGGATCACACATCCACTCCACTGAATAGCAGGCTTTGCAATGCTTGCATTTAGCCACTGATTCCTTCCAAACCACTCATTGTTGAATTTGCGATTTCCAACTTGTTGTGTAATGTTTATGTCCAATGGCCGATGAGCACCGATACGTTTTATCTATAATTTCTCTTTATAATTTTTCTTCATATGACAACGATTGAAAAGGATTTGCCAGTAGATTGTCGACTTGATTCATGATGATGACTGCTAGCTTGCTAGCTAAGATTTTGAAAGTATGATGTTGACCATTCAAAGCTACTGTAGATATAACATGATTTGATGTCATTTTATCTGTGGCCAATGACCTTGAGCCTTCTTGGATGGGCATTTCTAATGTAACTCTATGGCAGCACCCAAGGGGCTTGAATTTTCGAGCTCTCCCCGTAGATTTTGCGGTGACGTAGTGTCCCCATGAGTGACAGGACACTGAGCCAATCACGGCGCAACTAGAGAACATTACTAGAGAACGTACGGCCCAGTACATCACTGGGGCAAAGCTCCCTGCCATCCAGGACCTCTATACCAGGCGGTGTCAGAGGAAGGCCCTCAAAATTGTCAAAGACTCCAGCCACCCTAGTCATAGACTGTTCTCTCTGCTACCGCACGGCAAGCGGTACCGGAGTGCCAAGTCTAGGTCCAAAAGACTTCTCAACAGCTTCTACCCCCAAGCCATAAGACTCCTGAACAGCTAATCATGGCTACCCGGACTATTTGCACTGCCCCCCCACCCCATCCTTTTTACGCTGCTGCTACTCTGTTAAGTATTTATGCATAGTCACTTTAACTCTACCCACATGTACATATTACCTCAACTACCTCAACTAGCCGGTGCCCCCGCACATTGACTCTGCAACGGTACCCCCTGTATATATAGCCTCCCTACTGTCACTTTATTTTACTGTATATATAGCCTCCCTACTGTCACTTTATTTTACTTCTGCTCTTTTTTTCTCAACACTTTTTTTGTTGTTGTTTTATTCTTACTTTTTTTGTTTAAAATAAATGCACTGTTGGTTAAGGGCTGTAAGTAAGCATTTCACTGCAATGTCTGCACCTGTTGTATTCGGCGCATGTGACCAATAACATTTGATTTGATTTGATTTGATTTGACATTACCAACCCCTACGCTCCGTATTTTCCGCTGGCTGCCCCACCACCACAGAAAGCACTGAATTTTGGAGCTGCCTTACTCAAGAAAGCAAAAAAGAGACCATGTTTGTACGCGGCTTTATTCACTCAATTACATATATATATTTTTACATTGTGTTCAAACTGATATGTGACACGTATTAATGCCAAAATCACATCCAAAACAGGCAGCAACAGGCTCTGCCCCACCTGCCCTGAATGACGGGTCGCCACTGATCCTAACATTACTTTGTCAGGTAAAGACTGAATCAAAGCTCAAAAGAACAGACTGTGTCATCTCTGTTTCACCACGCTCCCCACCGGATCTGCGTTGCACCAAACGTTGAGCGTCACAAACACCAGGAATCGTCAATTTAAATTCTCCACCTCCACACTTAACGCTACCCCATAAATCACTCCCTTCAATGGTGCCCTGTACCTAAGCGCAAAGCAAGATACAGGTCTTTCACCAAGTTGCGTCACACGGAGCGCCTGATCACTTTGATCTGAAGAAACACAACCAAACATCACAAGTCCACTTCGGGTTACCTTCAGCGACTCAACAGCACCCACCATCTAGAAGCAAAATTCAGGTTTCCTCAAAATAATAATTATTGCAAGCTATGACATGAAGTAATACAGGAATTTGAATATGTGGCAAGAGAAAAGATAATTTGCCCTTATTAAACTCGCCAGAACATTTGCATAAGGGGGTATGGTATATGGCCAATATACCACGGCTAAGGGCTGTTCTTAAGCGTGCCTGGATACAGCCGTTAGCTGTGGTATATTGGCCATATACGGCAAACGCTGTGGGTGCCTTATTGCTATTATGAACTAGTTACCAACGTAATTACAACAGTAAAAAGTAATGTTTGTCATACCCGTGGTATATGGTCTGATACACCAAAGCTTTCAGCCAATCATCATTCAGGGCTCGAACCAGGTTCATAATTGTAAATAAATCCTCTTTGCGCATGTGCATAACTATAGATAAATCCGACACGAGAGTTTGAGTGATGAAAGTTGGACAGAGGATCTTGACATCTCTGAGCAAGAAAAACTTGGATGAACATAAAAAACGAATGTTAGGGTATTTTCTGCCAATTCTGCTGTTATTATGTGCCAGCAGGTTTAGAGAATGCCAAGAGTTTGCAAAGCTGTCATCAAGGCAAAGGATGGCTATTTGAAGAATCTCAAATATAAAACATGTTTTGATTTGTTTAACACTTTTTTGGTTACTACTTGATTCCATATGTGTTAGTTCATAGTTTTGATGTCTTCACTATTATTCTACAATGTAGAAAATAGTAAAAATAAATAAAAACCCTTGAATGAGTAGGTGTGTCCAAACTTTTGACAGGTACAGTATATAGATATATTTATATTTGTAGCTAAACAGGTGGGGCCCCTTAATGACGGTTCACCACTGAGAAGGCTAATGTTAACTAGCTAACGTTGCCCTGAATGGAAGTCAGGCTAGCGAGCAAGCATTTCAGCCAGGTGGCCTAAGACAACAAAAATTAAAAGCCTGTACTGTATGACAGAGTAATAGACCGTTTTGTCAACATGAAAGAGAGGAGGATGGCATTGGTGTTTCTCTACAAGTAGAGTGAGTCAACATGTTTTTCTGCTTGCACGAATGCGCACACACAAACACACACACGCACACAAAAATCTGAACCATGGACAGCCACATCATATTTAGCTTACGTTGATTGGAATAAATTGTTTTTGGTATCTTTTAGTTGTCACTGTATTAGACTAAGCACAGATGATTTGATGATGTTGAAGTTGAAATGGTGCTGGAATAGTGGAGGTAGCTCCTGTTTTCTTTGCGACTTGCGGTAACTTTCTGTGGGGGGATGGGGGCTTGGCTTCCCCAGTGATTTTACCTCCGCACCGCTACTGCATATGAGTCATTGGTCTAAGGGTATGATTCTTGCGTTTGGTGTGAGAGGTAACGGGTTCAAATCCAATGCAGAGCCCTTTATACAGGAGCAGTCTTACAAAAAAAATGGTATATCAAATCCCTGAAACACATACAGTCAACAGTAGTTTTAACAATTATTTTCAGATAAAAAGCCGAAATGGGCTCATTGGTTTAGGGATATGATTCTCACTTAGGGTGTGAGACGTCCTGGGTTCAAATCCCGGACGCGCCTTTTATACTGGAGCAGTCTAAGAAAAAACCTGTACATCAATTTACCGAGCTGCTTTTGACTGAATCACTCGCAAAGCTAACAGTAGTTTTAACCTATATTTTCAGATCAAAAGGGCAGGGGTGTCAAACTCATTCCATGGAGGGCCGAGTGTCTGTGGGTTTTTGGTTTTTCCTTTCAATTAAGACCGAGACAACCAGGTGTGGGAGTTCCTTACTAATTAGTGACCTTAATCAATCAAGTACAACGGTGGAGCGAAAACCAACAGACACTCGCCCTCCGTGGAATGAATTTGACACATGGTCTAGGGTATGCGTATTGCTTTGGGTGCAAGAGGTCCTGGGTTCAAATCACAGACAGCCTGCTATTACAAAGGTGAGAAATGTGTAATCCTCTCTGAGGATGTGTTGGTACCATTCTTTATTAATGTCTGTGTTCTTAGGAAAATATGTGAGTGAGCCCACTCCCTTGGCTGAGAAGCAACCCCACACATGAATGGTCTCAGGATGCTTTACTGTTGGCATGACACAGGACTGATGGTAGCGCTCACCTTGTCTTCTCCAGACAAGGTGTTTCCCGGATGCCCCAAACAATCAGAAAGGGGATTCATCAGAGTAAATGACTTTACTCCAGTCCTCAGCAGTCCAATCCCTGTACCTTTTGCAGAATATCAGTCTGTCCCTGATGGCTTATTTGCTGCCCTTCTTGACACCAGGCCATCCTGCAAAAATATTTGCCTCACTGTGCATGCAGATGCACTCACACCTGCCTGCTGCCATTCCTGAGCAAGCTCTGCACTGGTGGTGCCCCGATCCCGCAGCTGAATCAACTTTAGGAGACGGTCCTGGCGCTTGCTGGACTTTCTTGGGCACCCTGACGCCTTCTTCACAACAATTGAACCTCTCTCCTTGAAGTTCTTGATGATCCGATAAATGGTTGATTTAGGTGCAATCTTACTAGCAGCAATATCCTTGCCTGTGAAGCCCTTTTTGTGCAAAGCAATGATGATGGCACGTGTTTCCTTGCAGGTAACCATGGTTAACAGAGGAAGAACAATGATTTCAAGCACCACCCTCCCTTTAAAGCTTCCAGTCTGTTATTCTAACTCAATCAGCATGACAGAGGGATCTCCAGCCTTGTCCTCGTCAACACTCTCACCTGTGTTAACGAGAGAATCACTGACATGATGGCAGCTGGTCCTTTTGTGGCAGGGCTGAAATGCAGTGGAAATGTTTTGGGGGGATTAAGTTCATTTTCATGGCAAATGCAATTCATCTGATCACTCTTCATGACATTCTGGAGTATATGCAAATTGCCATCATCAAAACTGAGGCAGCAGACATTGTGAAAATTAGTATTTGTGTCGTTCTCAAAACTTTTGACCACGACTGTACATCCTCTCAAGATTTCATCACATTCCTGATTTGTCTTTTTGTATGTAGTCATTTTCAGCTCTTCAGGTCCTACTCACTGTTGTCAGATGCTCAACTGGATGAGAGGATCAAATGATAGGGCAGAATGAAGAACTTGGTGCAGAGTCTGTAAGGGCATGCTTAAGAGGCGACGGTGTTCGAGTCCAGCTGGAGAGGGTCAGACAAAGTCTGATCCGTGTCAACCCCCAGGGAGTTGTGAGGAGAGCCATGCAGCAGCCTCTACACCGGAGACAGAACAGAGTTGCAGGCCCAAATTATTTGTGGCACATCAAGCTGATCCGGTAAGTGCATACTCTTAGGCCTCCTGAACACTATACATTTTTACAATCTTAACATCGTAAAAAACGAATGGTTTATATGGTCATGAAAGAATTGTGGCCCTATTCCCGGGTATACAGTAGCTTCAGAAAATATTCACACCTCTTGACTTTTTCCACATTTTGTTTTGTTACAACCTGAATTTAAAATGGATTAAATTGTCACTGGCCTACACACAATACCCCATAATGTCAAAGTGGAATTATGTTTTCAGATTTTTTTTAACAAATTAATTAAAAATGAAAAGCTGAAATGTCTTGAGTCAATAAGTATTCAATCTCTATGTTATGGCAAGCCAAATATTAATTAGGGAGTAAATATTTGCTTAACAAGTCACATAATAAGTTGCATGGACTCACACTGTTTGCAATAACAGTGTTTAACATGATTTTTGAATGACTACCTCATATCAAGGCACTGTAACTGTAATAATGTTATCAGTAATAAAAAACAGAATGGTGTCACTATAAGAGGGGGATAAAAAAGTTGTTGTTGCAACCTGTTGTAAAACAAATGTATCTTGTTTTTTAGGTGGAAGGTTGTTATCCATGGTGCTGTGGATGGCTACAGCAGACCTTTGGTGTTTTTGAAGGCCTCCGACAACAACAGGAGTGCCACAGTCATGGAGTCATTCGAAGCAGCCATCACCAGCTACGGAGTACCAGCTCGGGTGAGATGTGACCGGGGAGGGTGAAAACGACCATATCTGTGCCTTCATGGAGCAATTCAGGGGTGGTAAGAGAGGAAGTTCCCTCAGGGGAAGGAGGACAACCAGAGGATAGAGCGGCTGTGGTGGGACATCTCAGATGTCACGTCTGGCATGCCAACGTTTACCATGACCTGTTCACCTTCTTGGAGACGGAACAGATCATCGACATAATAATAATAAAAAGACATCAAGAATGAGGTGCACTTGTGGGCACTGCACTTTGTGTTCCTGCAACGGGTGAACAGAGATCTTGCTGTGTTTGCCAGTCAGTGGAACCACCATGGGCTGAGGACTGAACAACGGCAGTCACCTCTGCAGTTGTTCGTCTCGGGTTCCCTGGCAATGCAGAGGGCCAATCTGACAGCAGTAAGGGATTTGTTCGCACCTGCTTTAACAACCATCACCTCTCAAGCCACCACCTCAGCTCCTCCAACCACCACCCCAACCTCAGCTCCTCCCAACCACCACCTCAGCTCCTCCAACCACCACCCCAACCTCAGCTCCTCCAACCACCACCTCAGCTCCTCCAACCACCACCCCAACCTCAGCTCCTCCCAACCACCACCTCAGCTCCTCCAACCACCACCCCAACCTCCTCCAACCACCACCTCAGCTCCTCCAACCACCACCCCAACCTCAGCTCCTCCAACCACCACCTCAGCTCCTCCAACCACCACCACCTCAGCTCCTCCAACCACCACCTCAGCTCCTCCAACCACCCCCACATCAGCTCCTCCAACCACTGGCGCCGCAGGTTTTATTGGTCGGAAGGGGTCCTCAGATGCAGCCTGGGAGTTGACATTCTACAGAGGGTTATGGCAGTTCTACAATTGCCCTAAGTGCTCCACGCTCACCCTGTGACTGGGACGAGGGATTGGACGCTATATCTTCAGTGCCACTCGTTCCTTTGAATCAGTTCATCTTTATAATACTGTTTGAAATGTTAACACAACTAATATTTTTTCAGTTCTTGAATCAGTTCATTTTTATAACACCAATAATAACACCACCAATTAGGACACCATCAGTGAACTCTTCTTCAACCAGAGCTTTGGAAACCCCCTCCTCCTTGCACAGAAACTGTAGCCGAGGTAACACTCCCCCTCTTTCACACACTGTATGATTTGGTCTCTAGAAAGGTACTACAGACATCTTCAACCCTTAACAAAGAGCCTCAAGGTGTATGGCCCTTCAGTGGGTTCAGAGATATATCTATGTGTTTAGGTACTACTGGAGTTGGCAGTGCGCAGTGTTCCCGACACCGTTGAGGTAACTAGACAACTCGTGCTGAAGCGGACTTTGATCAGAGTTGAAGCGATGAGAGGAGACCTACCCCGCCTCTCCATTTACCTTTGATTTTGAATTACCTTATCACGCTTTGTTGATTTCCCTATTGAGTTGTGGATATATCTACTATTATTCATTATTGTTTGTTTTTTACTTTGCCATTACTGTATTCCTGCTTTTGGAAACCCCTTCCACCCTCCCCCCTATTTCACACACTGTATGATTTGGTCTCAAGAAAGGTACGACAGACATCTTCAACTCTAAACGGACAGGGACCAGAGTTTAGACAGATGTGGCCTCAACAAAATTAAGTAATATATATTAAATAATATGCCATTTAGCAGACGCTTTTCTCCATTCCATTACGATTTTGTTTGACCATATTTGGAGAGTCAGGTACTTTTAAGATATACTGCCTATGGTCGAGGTCTATTGTATTTTGCTCTATGGTGCTTTAGCACAACAGCGGCATCTGCTGACAGAATATTTGTCTTCCACTCAGTGCAACACCACCCAGGAGACGCCTACTGAAAGCACTGGATTGGAGCATTCAGAGCGTGCCTGCTGTGGGAGGACAACAGAATATTCTGAATGGACAGTAAAACAGAACTTTACCTTTTGGAATGCCCAATCGGGACTTTTATAAATTGTTAAAATAATTGTGTGGAACGCACTACAGTCTGCTCCTTAACTTTTATTTTTTTAACCAAGACAAGGATTCTACTGGTGGTTTGGCCCCAGTGACATTTTCATTTTATATAATTGTGATTAACAGCAGCCTATTACAGTTAGCAACACAAAATTGTTGACACCTCGAATAATGTGGTTGAAGCTGTACTAGTACAGGGCTTTCCAACCCTGTTCCTGGAGAGCTACTGTCCTGTAGGTTTTCGGTCTAACTCTAATCTAGCGCACCTGATTGTAATAATTACCTGGTTAATAAGTTAATCAGGTTAGTTACAAGTGAGGTTGGATCGAAAACCTACAGGAGGGTAGCTCTCCAGGAACAGGGCTGGAGAGCCTTGGATTAGAGCAGTGAGGATTTTAGAGATCAATGCATTTGGAATTTGATAAGTCACTACAAAGGTGCAGTTCCCAGAAGTGGAGCTGTCACAATGCAATGGATGGGAAGCCTTATCATTTCATATGGTTCTAATTGAATGATAATGGTTGAAGTTAATTTGTTCTTAAATGTAGGACATCAAATGATCAGATTTGGATGAGTTGGCTGCAATATAGCAGCAGTTCTTCAGTCTACTTCAGTCAACGTCAGTCAATATCAGTAAAGGATATTGTTTATTAGTGAAGAGTCAGTAAAGTGTTTCTGTAAAACAATTAAACCATAAAACACCAAGACAAACAACAATATGGAGTGTATAATTAATTTCATTTCAAATTAATGATCATTACATGAACATTAACAGCCAATATGGATATACTAACAATACATAGACGGTAAACAGATAAATGCTTAAAAAATTGATGATGTGCTGTCAAAATAAATAAATGCCATACCCATCAATACTATTATACACAGACATAACTTAAAACTTTCAAACACTCAATTGCTACTGTAGTTTAGTGCTATTAGATAAAATTAATGCATTCTACAAATTCTGTACCATAAAAATACATATTTAGAAAAACAATTAATTTAGCTGCCAAATATATCTGCTCACTTGTCTCCATAAGTCTGTTGACAAGTGGGCAGAAAAGAGGTACATTATGAAATTCAAAGAACAGGTTTGGAAATGTACAAGTCTTTAGTACATAGCTAGTACATGTAAAAAGTGCCCTGAAAATAAGTCCTAAATATGAAACAGTGGAAGAGGGAAGGCAGAACAAGTCCCACAGACTTGTGAATACAAGTAATTTACCCTCCAATGTTCTAACTATTATGTGTCACTCTCCACTAAGGTGTGTTTATGCAACACCGAAATGCGTGGAATTCACAATACCTGAGGTCATGAATTCCCTAAAGGCATTGTTATGAAGAGGGAGCCTTAGTGTCACAGCACACGTGTTTGCCTTTGGGTACTTCTTCTACTGCTGCCTAGCGAGACTGCCTCTCACTGTGTGGTGGAACTCGATGGTTTACTCAAACCCAAGGGGTGGCACCACCGTCGCCCCGGTAGCAAACTCCAACACCATCGCCACTGTTAAAGAAGGACATTCTCCATCTGAGGAGTACACAGTAAAACATTTAAAATACACATTCAAATCACAAATGGAATGCAGTTACCGATAAACTTTAACAATTGAACTACTATCTTACCTTGTACCTCGGCCAGCCAGTTGAACCAGTGGCAGATGGTGTCGTTCTCCAACCACCGCCGGTTGCCGCCTGGAATGGAATAGGTGACAATAAACAGGTCCCTCAGGTCCCTGGCAGTGGGAGGCTTTATGATTTCCACAAAAAGTGCTCGGAAGCTGTCTGGGTGCTTCCCCAATGCCTCCAGCAGCCCAAAAGAGTTGAGACCATATTTGACCTGTTATGGTTTAGAGACAGTATGTGTTTATAAATAAAAAATATTAAGTGTTGTGTATTGATTTAGGGGGGTGGACCGATTTAAAAATATTTGTTAGATGTAATGACATGTACTTCACATAGATTTATAACAGAGTTGACTTACTACTCCAAGGTCACCTGCGTGCTCCCTTGGACAAATTGTTGAGCTACCAATTCAACTACACCATCCAACTCAACCACATGTCCTCCATTGTCTTGGCAACGATCCTTTTCAGCCTCAGTAGGCTCAGCCATTCTACCGATTCCTCCAATTTGTTATTCACCTCTGATAGGTCCTCTGCTTTTTTGATCTAGAATAAAAATGTAGAGAATTTTAAACACAGAAAAAGAAACCATACATGTAAGGCCCCGTGTAGCTCAGTTGGTAGAGCATGGTGCTTGCAACGCCAGGGTTGTGGGTTCGATTCCCACGGGGGGCCAGTATGAAAAAGTATGAAAATGTATGCACTCACTAAACTGTAAGTCACTCTGGATAAGAGCGTCTGCTAAAATGTAAAAAAGCATGATCTATTATTTCCTTTTGCTGTTAGGGAGGACATAAAACTCTCAGAGTAGTATGGCTCACCTCCTCCAGACTGAGTGGAGGAGCAGGCTTCCCACACACTGCTGCAAAGAGTCGCTCAGAAAAGAAGTGTGTCCCAACTCCTCCATGGACCACACACACACACTGACCATTTTCCCAATGGTTCCATACAGGGCCTCATGTGATGCTAAAAATACAATTTCAAATGTGTGCTTTATTATCCCTATGATCTCTCGCCCTGGACAAAGTACCTGAAAAAGCCTCTTCACTAATTTTTTGGCCTTAAATTCTGTATTTTACATGGGTAAAAAGAAAAGAAGACTTACCGTGGACATCCGTTTCGCTCCTTCAGGACCCTCGAACATGGCCGAGTCCCTCATGAGGAGCCAGTAATACTCCCATGGTCAACTGCCCCCTCCACCTTGGACTCAACGTCCACAAAGGCAACATCCATCTTAGCCCCTGCATTAAAGTTTTGGAGTTGAAACGCATGAAGGCTACTATCTAGGACGTTGCCCCTGTGGACGTTTATCATGTTGGCGATGGGGCACTTGTCCTGGTCCACTCGGCTCCAGAGCGTACGTAAAACGGTATGTAGGTCCATTCTAGAGGGGGTGGAGGGGAGCTCATTCAAAATGTATGACAAATCCAATAAGGATTGATCCGAAAGGGAAAATAGTCTGACATTGAAGTTTTAAATACTACATTTAGTTTATAAACAAATGCTCTTAAAACAACTGACTCAGTCTCTGGATCCATTGATGGAGATGAGGGAGAAGTAGAAAGTGTAGCTCAGTTGGTAGAGCATGGCGCTTGCAACGCCAGGGTTGTGGGTTTGATTCCCACGGGGGGCCAGTATGAAAAAAAAAATGCACTCACAAACTGTAAGTCGCTCTGGATAAGAGCGTCTGCTAAATGACTAAAAAAATAAAAAAAGAAGAAAAGAGTGATGACATTGAGGGGTGATAAGGAAAGTCTGGTGATGAAGGAGGTGAGTGAGGAGGAGGCTGATGAGAGGAGAGGGGACAGGTGAGTAGAGGACAGGTGTAAGGTGAGAAGAGAGCACAGTTGAGAGGGGGCAAGGGAGAGATGAGGAGATAGGATTGCCTGTAATTGGACAGAAACAACCACACACAAAGGTTATAACTATCAAGTAGTTCAACTGTAGTCCGATACAAACATCAAATGTGTTATTATTAAGTAGTGTCATGCTAGTCAACTCCACAGACAACCACAACACATACAGTGTTGCTCCTCCAACGGCCTGTTAATCGTGCTCTTCAGGGTTGCGAAGCCCGCTGCCGCCTAGAGGGTAAAAACCTTGCTCGAGGCATCATCCTCCCCCACAAAATCAAACATCAATATAACAAAGGACCAACATTAACAATTGTAATTCAGCCTGAAATGTACATTTATAGTACTGAGTTTATTAACAAGTGAATGAAGGATTTACCTGAATGGATTCAGAGGGCCGGAATCTCCAAATCCGCTCCCTCCCATCCGGGTATTTGATTTTAGAGGGCACTCCATCAAGCTGCTCTGGATGAGAGACCGCCCTCTGTCTTCTCTCCTCTATTGACTACAATATAGAATAATGTTAGTGTTAAGTTCTAAATATATTTATACCACAGCATTGTTGAATTCTAGAATGGGCATTAAAAACAGTTCAGAAACAAAACGGCACGTAGAACTACGTTTAACCATTTATTAAGCAATGAATAATGCAAGTCTTGGCGATACAGGCTCAGCTCCTTCAGGGTAGCTCACTGCCCAAGCAAAGCGTCAATATAAAATAGCCTACACTCCGTGAGTGCGAGAACCCAGTGCATAGTAGCAGTAGCAGCAAGCAGCAGCAGGACTTCTGCCGATAAATGTGTGATTTAGTATTATTTTCTTTGGCAACTGTGGTATAAGCGGGATAAATGCCTCCGTTCTGTACATTACCTTGGAAAAATGAACTCCGCAAAGGGACTCGACTCCGCCTTGTCCCGCTGCGTTGTCCATTATTTCCAAGGTAATGTACAGAACGGAGGCGTTTATCCCTTACATAATACACAGATGATATCAACTTGGTGAAATCCCTTATCTTCCTCCGCCTGCTCTCCCACTCCTCAAAACGACAATGTTTCATCTCCTGTGGCAAAAATAAGTATTGAATTAATATGTTTTGTGTATGAAAAAGTAAGTGTTTCCTGTTGGAATTCCAATGATGTGTGATTTGAAAAGATGTCGATTTGCCAAGTTTTATTATATACATACTTTCTCCTGGTCTGCATCCGCCGTATCTCCCGCATTTCCCTGAGACTTAAATCAATACAGGGACAGTAATAAATAAAGCCATTAGGATTGTTAAGTTACAAAAAGAATCCTATAACTAATATTATACTTTATAATTTGATGATAAAAGTGGAAAAGGTCATTTAATGTTCCAAACCTCTAGTGTCACTGAAGCTTGTGGTGAGGCAACAGGGCAGCCTATCTCCATAGGCAGAGTCTCTGCCTCCGAGGGTGTCTCCTCTCTTACAGTTTTAACATAAAAATACAAGAAAACACTAGTTACTCAAATACTTTATTACTTTTGTATACAGAGGGAATCCAGTTTCTTAAAAAATTACCTCTGGCATTTATCACGTGACATAATAAAGCTCAATCTACCTCCCCCTTTCTAACACACACTCTATCAAATACTTTCAATCTTAAGTACAGGGCAGACCCCTCTAGCCCAGCTGACCCCTCTAGCCCAGCTGACCCCTCTAGCCCAGCTGACCCCTCTAGCCCAGCTGACCCCTCTAGCCCAGCTGACCCCTCTAGCCCAGCTGACCCCTCTAGCCCAGCTGACCCCTCTAGCCCAGCTGACCCCTCTAGCCCAGCTGACCCCTCTAGCCCAGCTGACCCCTCGAGCCCAGCTGACCCCTCTAGCCCAGCTGACCCCTCTAGCCCAGCTGACCCCTCTAGCCCAGCTGACCCCTCTAGCCCAGCTGACTTGATTGCAGCTGGACACATGCTGCCCAGCTGCAGGGGGACCAGCCTCCTCCACCTGTCTGTCTTAAAGGCCTCTACATTTGGATTCATCTGGGGGAATGTTTCCACTAAAACCTTCAAGCAGCTGCTCTCCTCCTGACCATAGGGCACTTTGATCTGCCTCACAGGATACTGTAAAGATACTGAGAAACATTATTTAATCTAATAATAATTATCCGAATATACACTGGGAAACAGTCCATGATCTTTAATCAGTAAA
This sequence comes from Coregonus clupeaformis, assembly GCF_020615455.1. NCBI lineage: Eukaryota > Metazoa > Chordata > Actinopteri > Salmoniformes > Salmonidae > Coregonus > Coregonus clupeaformis. The sequence continues at coordinate 37,108,568 of NC_059215.1, read as the reverse complement.
ATAACCATAAATAAGTCTATGTTTAATCACAAGGTAGATTCACACCTAGCTTACTTACAAAGCAGTGCACAGTGCTTGTGTGAGCGTCCTCATGTATTGCATGGATATAGGGCAAATTCACCTATCCTGTTCAGCAGGATGGTAGGGTCCGCGATCAGGCAAACCCTCATATTTATCAGCCGGCTTCTCCCTGTTTGCCGCCTTTGGACTCCAGCATTATTCCGTCCCCTGAATGATTGAAATCTGACAGGTGCAAACGTTATAAAAGTTACAATAATGACACTGAGCATAATCAAATCCGCCCATTCTCGCGCACCCCACGATAGCTGCTGCTATCGTTAGCCAGCTAGTTAGTTCAGTCCAGTCCAATGATGCTTCATGTTCAAGACATATTTGAAGAAAAAGTCAACGAAATCATTCACAAGCTATAACACAACATAACAGCAATAGAAAGGCCTAGTTTGCTCTAACGGACATACTGTTAAATAACAAACGATAACATAGTATTGGGGATTTATTATTCTCCTAAATTGATGGGATGACTAACTTAGAAAGAATGCATTCTTGACTGGGCTAATGTAGGTTGTGACACCTGGGAGGCTGTGATTGATGTGAAGAGCTGTTTTAGGGGGTAAAGGGAGATAAGGATTTGTCTCCAAATGCTAGACTATACTGGTTCTTTGTGATCTGTGAACCTTCCTTGGACATAGGAATGATGTCTAAGGGAGCTGGCTCTTCTCACTATGACAGGTTGTTATGAGGAACGTATGCCTGGTAACAGAAGAGGCTGGCAACAGGGGTGCATCAACGGATTGGCTGAGTAAAGTTTAAACCACGCTCAAGTCTCTACTCTAATTGGCCAGCAGAGAAGTGGGAAATTCCCTCTGTCAGAGTATTTGAGTATTGAATCTGGAACAATGTCTTTTAGTTCTCTGAAGTGCCCTGCGAGGTATTTCAAAGAGCCCGTATATACGAAACATCATATTTACCATTGAAGGTTTTTGCATTAATTAAAATAACTAGTATATCTTAGAAGTCGTGTTGACCTCTTTTGTTCCTAATACCAGATTTGAATTGACGCAACTTTGACAATTGGTGACCCCGACGCGGTCTGGTAGAAGGGACTTTGCTGGGTAAATGTCCGGCCCATTTGGTCACCTCTTTCATCGAACCATGTGTTTCACAAACTGCCCGGGCTTCTAAAAAGGTAAGCAGATACCTATTGTTAAATAACTAAAGATCTGCACATTGGCTTTATCCAAATCAAATTAATTTTGTGAAACACCTGTCTGATGTAAGTGAACTAAATTATGAAACTATTATGAGTAGATAAGCACAATATTGTGACATGCAAACCTGTGATAAATGTGATGTTAAACCATGGTACCACAGAGAGTATTGGTTCTACCGGCAAGGTCCGTGAGAGACGGCTAGGTTCAGGAGACAATACTGACATCTACCGGCAAGGTCCGTAATTGCGACAATACGGCTAAGGTTCGGAAGATATAGGGAATAATTGGTTTAAGTAATTGCTATCGGCAAGGTTCGTAACTACGACAGTACGACTAAGGTTAGAAGAATTACACCGGCAAGGTCCGTAACTGAGATACGGCTAGGTTCGGGAAATTTTAGATAATACTGGTGACTGGCAAGGTCCGTAACTAAGGGTTGCGGCTAGGTTCAGCACAGTGTTTTGAATAAAATAGACGCGGCTGTGTGCCCAAATAGATTGTGTGTGGAATATAAGTGTGTCATTTATGACTGTGTGACATGGGTGTCATTTATGACTGTGTGACATATTTGACTGTGTGATAGGATTATGACTGTGTATTGTGAGTGAGTGCGATAACTGTGTACTATTTTTGCTGTGTGATAACTGTATACTACGTTTAACTGTGTACCATTTTTGGCTGTGAATACAAAGAATCTTTTAAAACAGTAAATAATGAGAATTACAATTAGGAAATAAGGTTTAAATTGTGCAAACGTGAACAAAAGACACCCATAGGAGGTACTATAAAAAGTTAGACAGTGCGAGTGTTGTCGTATGCATGAAAGTGTGAATGATAAACCTGTATACCTTGATAGAAAACAAATTGGGAATCAAAAGACGTTTGTGGCTGTTCAAACGGTATAATTTGGGAATAAATGTTGGATTTGTGGTTACTCAAACCATATAACCCGTCAGTAACAATCGAAAACATGAAATGAAAAGTGATGAATGAGTGTGACTGAACTAAAACGTTTGAACTGATATATTTGAAATATAACATTTGGTGTTTGACATAGCATAATACTGCTTTTGAATAGTTGTGTCGAAGCAATTCGGTTTAGTATTTGATTTGATGTTTGATGTTTGACATAGCATAATACTGGTTTTAGGTGCTTGGTTTGGGCTATTTGGTTTATTATTTGATTTAACGTTTGATGTTTGACCGTGCAAAATACTGGTTAAACAATTAGACCGAAATAATTCGGTTTATAAACTGTCACAAGCCGGGCTAGAACTCCGGTCTCAAATGTGTAGAGCTGGGGGTACTACCCCTTGCCACAGAGGAGATGTTGTAGGACCCAAATGAAACACCCCAGGCAAAACTCCAGGTAAGTAGATTTAATGTTCAAAACAGGAGGCAAAACAAAACAACTCCCCGAGGGAGAAAAACAAACTAAAGATAACTTCGAATAACTTACTAGGACTGATACGGTGGGACAAAGCAGGAGACACATAGACAGGACGCAATAACCAAGTGAGAAACAAGGGGAAAACACACAGCTAAAATACTCAAGGGGAAACAAGGCACAGGTGACATAGATAAGCTAATTAGGACACATGAGGAAAAACTAAGGCAAAGGGGAACACAGCTGACCTCTAGAGGCCAGGAGACAAACAGGGGAAGCAGGAAGCTGACAGGACCCCCTCCTCTAGGAACGACTCCTGACGTTCCTTCCAGAACACCCTGGCCCCAGGGTGCGAAAATCTCGGATCAACCCTGGGTCCAGGATGTCCCTGGCCGGAACCCAGGAGCGCTCCTCTGGCCCGTAGCCCTCCCAGTCCACCAGATACTGCAGAGAGTTCTGGACCCTCCGGGAGTCCAGTATCCGGCGGACTGTGTAGGCTGGCTGGCCGTCTATGATCCTGGGAGGTGGCGGGGGTCTGTGTGGGGGGCAAAAGGAGAAGACAAGACAGGTTTAAGGAGTGAAACATGGAAAGTGGGGTTAACTCTAAGGGAGCGAGGCAGAACTAAACGATACGACACAGGGTTAACCTTTCTAGAAATGCGGAAAGGGCCGATGTATCTCTGGGAAAGCTTCTTGGATTCGACCCGGAGGGGCAAGTTCTTAGTGGCCAACCAAACTCTCTGACCAGCTCGGAAACTAGGGGCCGTCCGGCGGTGGCGATTAGCCTGACTTTGGTATCTCTGGGAGGTCCGAAGGAGGGTACACCTGGCCTTCTTCCAGGTCCGCCTACAGCGTTGGACAAAGCGCTGGGCCGAGGGAACACCAACTTGCGCCTCTTCCTCTGGAAACAAAGGAGGGTTGTAACCGAACTGGCATTCGAAGGGGGACAATCCGGTGGCTGAGGACTGGAGGGTGTTGTGGGCATATTCAGCCCAAATGATATAGGTGGCCCAAGACGTGGGATTACTGGCCGCCATACACCGCAGGGTGGTCTCCAGATCCTGATTAATCCGTTCCGTTTGGCCATTAGACTCTGGATGGAATCCTGACGATAGGCTGGCTGTGGCCCCAATAAGCCTGCAGAAGGCCCCCAAAACCGGGACGAGAATTGGGGACCTCGGTCAGAGACCACGTCCAGGGGAATGCCAAATATCCGGAAGACATGGTTCATGAGGAGCTCCGCAGTCTCCTTAGCCGAGGGCAGCTTGGGCAGGGGAATAAACCGGGCAGCCTTAGAGAAACGGTCTACCACCACAAGGATGACGGTGTTGCCCTGGGATAGAGGAAGTCCCGTAACAAAGTCCAGAGAAAGGTGTGACCATGGCCTTCGAGGAACAGGTAAGGGATGGAGCAGTCCCTGGGGTCGCTGGCGTGTCGACTTTCCCTGGTTGCACACAGGGCAGGCCTCAACATAGACCTGCACGTCCTTCTTGATGGACGGCCACCAAAACCGCCGTCGGAGGAACTCCAGTGTGCGAGCACTGCCAGGATGGCATGTCAAGGGCGACTCATGACCCCACTGCAAGACGCGGGCCCGAACCGAGAGAGGAACGTACAGGCGACCGGCAGGACCACCGCCTGGATCGGGCTCATGGGCAAGAGCTTCTCGTACCCCCTCTTTCTAGTTCCCACTGAAGAGGTGCGACGATCCTAGACCTCGGAATAATCGATGCCAAGGGCTTCTCTTGTACCTCGGGAGAATAGACTCGAGACAGAGCATCCGGCTTGACGTTCTTGGTGCCAGGTCGGTAAGTCAGGATGAACTGGAATCGATTAAAGAAAAGGGACCATCGTGCTTGCCGAGGGTTCATCCGCTTAGCCTGTTGGAGATATTCCAGGTTCTTGTGGTCTGTGAGAACCTGGAAAGGGTGCTGAGCCCCCTCAAGCCAATGGCGCCACTCTTCCAAGGCCAGTTTAACCGCAAGCAACTCTAGATCCCCCACGTGGTAGTTGCGCTCGGCCTCAGACAGGCGGCGAGACATGAAGGCACAAGGGTGTAATCTCCCATCCGCACCCCTCTGAGACAGGACGGCTCCCACCCCCACCTCTGAGGCGTCCACCTCCACCACGAAAGGTCTCTCTGGGTCAGGGGTCACCAGAATCGGAGCAGAAGTGAAGCGGCGCTTGAGATCCTCGAAGGCCCCTGCTGCTTCCGGACCCCAGTGAATCTTGGTCCCTCCTCCCTTGGTAAGCGTCGTCAAGGGGCTACCACCGAGCTGAAATTCTTAATGAACTTCCGATAGAAGTTAGAAAAGCCAATGAACCGTTGAACCTCCTTGACCGTGGCAGGTGTGGGCCAATCGTGGACCGCCTTGACCTTCTTGGGATCCATCTCTAGGTGCCCGGGAGTGACAATAAACCCGAGAAACTGAGTCTGAGAAACATGAAATTCACACTTCTCAGGCTTAACGTAGAGGTGATTGTCAAGGAGCCTCTGGAGAACCCGGCTAACATGCCCCTCATGCTCCTTCAGTGACCTCGAGAAGATGAGGATATCGTCCAGGTACACGAAGACGAACAGATTAAGCATATCCCGGAGAACATCATTAATCAGGGCTTGGAATACTGCGGGGGGCATTGGTGAGCCCGAACGGCATCACCCGATATTCATAGTGTCCCGTGGGCGTGTTGAACGCCGTCTTCCATTCGTCTCCTGGCCGGATCCGCTACGAGATGGTAAGCATTGCGGAGATCCAGCTTAGTAAAAATGGAAGCCCCTTGAAGCAGCTCAAAAGCAGTGGCCATGAGAGGAAGAGGGTATCGATTCCGAACCGTGATCTTGTTGAGTCCCGGTAATCAATACAAGGCCTCAGACCCCCGTCTTTCTTTTCAACAAAAAAGAAGCCCGCCCCAGCCGGGGGAAGTAGAGGCATAGATGAGGCCGGCTGCCAAGGACTCCTTAATGTAGGTGTCCATAGCTGCGTGCTCGGGGAGGACAAGGAAAAGATCCGACCTCTAGGAGGGCAGCACCCAGGGAGTAGATCAATGGCACAGTCATAAGTGCGATGAGGCGGTAAGGCAGTAGCCCGGGCCTTGCTGAACACTGCTTTGAACCGATGGTAAACACTGGGGACTCGGGAGACGTCAACAGACTCTTGAAACTGGGTACTAGGGGCTGAGGAACTCTGAAGCATGCAGGTGAGTTGGCAAGTGGGACCCCAGCTAAGAATGGTGCCAGTAGGCCAGTCGATCTGGGGATTATGTCTGCATAGCCAAGGGTGACCCAGGATAATAGGATACTCGGGAGAGTCAATGAGATAGAAGGTCTCCTCCTGCTGGTGTTGAGAGATGGTAAGTCGCAGGGACTGAGTCGCCTCAGTAACTTTTCCTGGTTCCAGAGGTCTGCCATCTAAGGCTGTAACTGCCTGGGGTTGAGGAAGTAGTTGGGTAGGGATCTTAAGTTCCTTAGCCAAGGTTACATCCATAAAATCACCTGCGGCACCGGAATCGATCATAGCCTGGACCCGATGCTGGTGGCCCTCCCAGGACAGAGTGGCTGGAATAGCTAGGACCGCGTTAGTAGGAGGAGCTCTAATTTTCCCCATCACAACCCTCCTGTAGCTGGGCGGGGACAGGCGTTTCCCGAAGCTCGGGGCAAGTGGAGCGGAAGTGGCCGGCAACCCCGCAGTAGAGGCACCGACGCTCCCTCATGCGACGTTCCCTTTCGTTGGAAGAAAGCCTGGAACGGCCTAACTGCATGCTCTCCGGGGAATCCTGGGGCAGTTCAGGAGCCGGGGCAGCTCTGAATGACGGAGTCCAAACAGGAGAAACAGAGCTGCTCAGAGGAACTTGGGACTGAGACACCTGACGGCGAGCCGTTCTCCGCTCTCTTAGACGATTGTCCAGGCGGATGGCCAAGGCTATGAGGGACTCGAGATCTTCAGCTGGTTCACGGGTGGCTAACTCATCTTGAAGGGGCTCAGATAACCCTCCCTGAAAGCAGACCCTCAGCGCTTCATCATTCCATCCGCTCCTTGCTGCTATGGTTCGAACTCAATGGCAAAATCTGCCGTGCTTCGGGGGCCCTGACGGAGAGACAGTAGGCGCTTGGAAGCCTCCCGCCCACTGACAGGATGATCGAACACCCGCTTGAACTCTTCTACAAATGCAGCGTGGGAGTCACAACAGGCCTCCTGGGACTGCCACACCGCAGAGGCCCAGGCGAGCGCCTTGTCTGAAAGAAGGGTAATGAGGTAGGCAATCTTGGAACGGTCTGTGGGAAAACTTGAGGGTTGGAGCTCGAAGGTGAGGGAGCATTGGGTGAGGAAACCCTGACAAGAGCTTGGATCCCCAGAAAAGGGCTTGGGAGGTGGTAGTCGGGGGCTCCGCCAACCGAGAAGGCCTGTCGTCACTGGGAGGTGACCGGGGGAAGGGGGAGAACCAAGGAGGCGTTCAAAGAGCTGGTGAAGGGAACTCATCATTTCGGCCAGGAGTTGAGAATGTCTAGCCATCAGCTCCTCTTGTCGGCTGAGAACGGCTTCATGGCGCTGGAAAGAAGCCTCATGTCGAATGATCACCGCCAACAGGTCCTGGGAACTGAGTGTTTCTGGGTCCATGATTGACTTGGTTATTCTGTCACAAGCCGGGCTAGAACTCCGGTCTCAAATGTGTAGAGCTGGGGGTACTACCCCTTGCCACAGAGGAGATGTTGTAGGACCCAAATGAAACACCCCAGGCAAAACTCCAGGTAAGTAGATTTAATGTTCAAAACAGGAGGCAAAACAAAACAACTCCCCGAGGGGAAAAAACAAACTAAAGATAACTTCGAATAACTTACTAGGACTGATACGGTGGGACAAAGCAGGAGACACATAGACAGGACGCAATAACCAAGTGAGAAACAAGGGGAAAACACACAGCTAAAATACTCAAGGGGAAACAAGGCACAGGTGACATAGATAAGCTAATTAGGACACATGAGGAAAAACTAAGGCAAAGGGGAACACAGCTGACCTCTAGAGGCCAGGAGACAAACAGGGGAAGCAGGAAGCTGACATAAACGTGCACCAACTTTAACTAATTAGGTGGGAATTATTTGATTTAAATAAATAGACTGAAGTACTTTGAATAACGGCAGAATATTAGAAACGCGCTAAAACGAGAAAACAGCTCCTCACAGCTCCTCAAAAAGCCTGTTCCCCCTGGACAAGAAAGAAGTAGAGTTGCGAGGGGAGGGGCTGGAGAGAGCGAAAGTGTGGTTTTTGGAGCCAGAAAAGACTGGCAGTTGGCTGGGAACGCATGTGGGTATCTGACGAGAGAATGTTCTAAACTTGCTCACCCGAGCATCATGGGTGAGAAAGTAGAGAATGTTTACATTTGCATTTTTGGTAATTTGGCAGACGCTCTTGTCCAGAGCGATTTATGGGAGCAATTGGGGTTGAGTGCCTTGCTCGAGGGCACATCGGCAGATTTTTCGCCTGGTCGGCTCGGGGATTGGAACCGGCGACCTCTCGGTTGTTGGCGCGGCGCTATTGGTCACTAAACTGCCAGCCGCCCCATATGAGTTTAAGATTGTGGCGTTGTTGGATAATGTGATTGGAATAAACTGACCATAAGTAATGTTGTTTTAGACGTAATGTATAATATAGTACAAAGCAAATAGAGGGTTAAATTGAACTAATTATCATGGTAGAGCTAACGTAGTACAGTGAGGGAACTTCATTTTGTGTCAGAGGGTAAGATGAGATCATTAATGGTACTATTGGTGGAAACATATTTATCATTTCAAGGCATGGAGTAACAATCTGCATTTATGAGTGTAAATTCCACTGCTGATGTGTTGATTGAATGGGTACGATGAGTATTTGGTTTGGTAATGTTGAATGGACTATTTGTAGCGTGTTTAGGGGTTAAATAGAAAAACTAACTTATTCAATAGGGAATCAAAGGGAGAGAGAGTTTTTTTTGCTGAGGTGAAAGCTACTGCGATTTTCATTTGGTGACGTCACTTGCTCTATGAACTGGGAGTAGTTACTTTGAGAGCATCGCAGATGGTGTGGAGTGACTGGCGATGTCCCTGGTTCGAACACAGGTAGGGACAGTAGACAAAGCTTTCGCAGTGGGGCTATATACCTAGATTACTATGTGGATTGAGAAATGTGAAAGGTTGAATTAGATAGCTTAAATATAAGTATTCTAGAAAGAGAGATAGTTTTTATGTGTATTAAAAGTTGCATAAGATAGCTTTAGTAGTATTTTAGATAAGTCTATGAAAATATGTTACAGGTACGAATGACATTATTTCCTAAGAAGGAAGATTGTAGGGACATTTCCCGCGCCTCCCCCATAATGCAGGAAGGAGCAGGAGAGGGAAAGGAGAGATAAGAGACAGGACATAGTTCAGATAATAGGAATGTCATTAAGCGTATGCTGATAAACGATAGCAAGTATTTGTTTTATTAATTAGGGCATAATCAGAGAGAACAGTTAAATAAATTGAATAGCGAACTGAAATGGGTTAGCGGGAAAATACAAAATAATTGGACGATTATAGAACGATAATTTATTTTGGTTAGGATTTAAGTATGCATTGGCTGTTGTGCTGGGGAAATAGCGCCAGCCTGTGGTGGGTTATGGATTTGTTACACAAACTTATATTTTAAACTAAAGTGATGGAATAGGCTACAATTATAACATTATCAGAAAAAAGACACAATTTAATGTGAAATAGTTATTACAATTATTATTGATAGTTATTACAGTTATTATCATTGATCCAGTAATGATATAAGGATAGTAGAGGAAGGCAGGGGATTTAATCTCATTAGGGAAGTTATATTAGGAAGAAAATACCATTAAATGAGGGAACATTTGATGTAACCGTGATTGTATTGGCTAAAAACTCAAATATGACATTTACAGGGGGGACAGGAACAATAGAAGGGGAGACAGATTTTCCTAGGGGGTTGAACAAATAATTGATAATGGATAATTTGAGATGAGATCACATGTAGCAGAGTTAGGGTAATCAATTAAATAATCATTGTATACTCGAGGAATTTTGAGTGGTTTAATGAATTAGATATGAGGAATTAGAATGATACAAACAATTATTGATGGGTTAAGACTGGGAATATCTATCATGTTTTGTGTGTACTACCATCTTTAGATTATAACTAGGGAGAAAGAGATTAGCTCATCTCAGTTAGGCAGTATTTAGGTCATAAAAGTGAGCTATCAAATTGAGTGAGGCCTGGCTATTTGTGATTGTTGTTTTTTTCAAATTGGGTTAAAATGGGTTCACAGAGCCAGAGGCTGTACAGAGAAAGGTGGAGCCCCATGTTGCCCTAGTGAAAGAACATTCAGAGGAATGGTTATCACTAGGTAAATGGATAAAACAGGGGGAAAACATTACTGACTGGCAGAATACACCAAATGGGGATCAGTATGGCCACTCCACTGGGAGATATAGAAGAAAGTTAAATTGGAGAGCAAAAAACCCAGCTCAGGGTTCACCTGGAGATACATTTTAACGGATGACAGGAAGAGATTTTCTTAACTCAGCAACAGGAGGCTGAGTTAGCAGCAATTCCGTTCAAATTATGGTCACAAGGACAATAGATGTAGGACTAATTAAGGGGGAAGCTCCAGTACAAGTGATTCCTCGATCCGATAATAGACCATAACAAAAGCAATACCTTATGAAACCAGAAGCAATAAAAGGGATAACACCTACATTTGAGCATTTACTTAAGGGAGGGGTGATAATTCCTGGAGATGAGGTAAACTGCAACTCTCCAGTATTTCCTGTTAGAAAGGAGACACCTAGCGCCGACTGGAGGATGGTCATGGACTTACAGTTAGTTTAATGGAAATATCATTCCCAGAGTTCCATGTGTACCAGATCCACATACAGTGGGGAAAAAAAGTATTTAGTCGGCCACCAATTGTGCAAGTTCTCCCACTTAAAAAGATGAGAGAGGCCTGTAATTTTCATCATAGGTACACGTCAACTATGACAGACAAATTGAGAAAAAAAATTCCAGAAAATCCCATTGTAGGATTTTTAATGAATTTATTTGCAAATTATGGTGGAAAATAAGTATTTGGTCACCTACAAACAAGCAAGATTTCTGGCTCTCACAGACCTGTAACTTCTTCTTTAAGAGGCTCCTCTGTCCTCCACTCGTTACCTGTATTAATGGCACCTGTTTGAACTTGTTATCAGTATAAAAGACACCTGTCCACAACCTCAAACAGTCACACTCCAAACTCCACTATGGCCAAGACCAAAGAGCTGTCAAAGGACACCAGAAACAAAATTGTAGACCTGCACCAGGCTGGGAAGACTGCATCTGCAATAGGTAAGCAGCTTGGTTTGAAGAAATCAACTGTGGGAGCAATTATTAGGAAATGGAAGACATACAAGACCACTGATAATCTCCCTCGATCTGGGGCTCCACGCAAGATCTCACCCCGTGGGGTCAAAATGATCACAAGAATGGTGAGCAAAAATCCCAGAACCACACGGGGGGACCTAGTGAATGACCAGCAGAGAGCTGGGACCAAAGTAACAAAGCATACCATCAGTAACACACTACGCCGCCAGGGACTCAAATCCTGCAGTGCAAGACGTGTCCCCCCTGCTTAAGCCAGTACATGTCCAGGCCCGTCTGAAGTGCATTTGGATGATCCAGAAGAGGATTGGGAGAATGTCATGCGGTCAGATGAAACCAAAATATAACTTTTTGGTAAAAACTCAACTCGTCATGTTTGGAGGACAAAGAATGCTGAGTTGCATCCAAAGAACACCATACCTACTGTGAAGCATGGGGGTGGAAACATCATGCTTTGGGGCTGTTTTTCTGCAAAGGGACCAGGACGACTAATCTGTGTAAAGGAAAGAATGAATGGGGCCATGTATCGTGAGATTTTGAGTGAAATCCTCCTTCCATCAGCAAGGGCATTGAAGATGAAACGTGGCTGGGTCTTTCAGCATGACAATGATCCCAAACACACCGCCCGGGCAACGAAGGAGTGGCTTTGTAAGAAGCATTTCAAGGTCCTGGAGTGGCCTAGCCAGTCTCCAGATCTCAACCCCATAGAAAATCTTTGGAGGGAGTTGAAAGTCTGTGTTGCCCAGCGACAGCCCCAAAACATCACTGCTCTAGAGGAGATCTGCATGGAGGAATGGGGCAAAATACCAGCAACAGTGTGTGAAAACCTTGTGAAGACTTACAGAAAACGTTTGACCTGTGTCATTGCCAACAAAGGGTATATAACAAAGTATTGAGAAACTTTTGTTATTGACCAAATACTTATTTTCCACCATCATATGCCAATAAATTCATAAAAAATCCTACAATGTGATTTTCTGGAATTTTTTTTCTCATTTTGTCTGTCATAGTTGACGTGTACCTATGATGAAAATTACAGGCCTCTCTCATCTTTTTAAGTGGGAGAACTTGCACAATTGGTGGCTGACTAAATACTTTTTTTCCCCACTGTACATTGCTGAACCAATTGAAACCAGAGAACTCCTATTTTACAGTGATAGATTTAGCTAATGCTTTCTTTAGTATCCAAGTTCATCCGGATAGTCAGGGGTGGTTTGGCTTTACTTTTCAGGGAAGGAAATGGACTTAGGCTAGGATACCTCAAGGCTACTCGGAAAGTCTTACAATCTTTGTCCAGGCTATAACTAGGAATTTGGGAAAGTTTGAACCTAGGGAAGGAAGCCAAATGTTAGTATATGTAGATGTTATTCTATTGGCTAATCCCACTCAGGAGGGATGTAAGAGGGATACAATCCAATTGTTAACCTTCCTGGCAGAACAGGGACACAAAGTGAGCAAAAAGAAACTTCAACTTTGGTAGAGCGAGGTCATTTACCTAGGACACACTATAACACAGGAGGGGCGAATGTTAAACTCATCCAGGAAAACTGCTATATTTGAAGCGCCAAAACCGTTAAAACAAAAAACAAATGATGAGCTAATGATAAACTGCTGTAAAGCTTGGGTACTCCATTATGTACTGCATACGGGTAAATTAAGTGATCTTATCTATGGGAAGGCAATGGCAGCTCATGGTAAAGTAATTTGGAACTCTAAGGAGGCATACATACATCAGGGATGTTATCCAAATGGTAGAGTACAGAGGGATATGACATTGGTCGTGATTAAAAGATGATGAGGTTTTTTGGTGGGCTATTAGATATAGCTGGGTTAATCATGAACATAGAGATTTTTATTATTTGTTACTAGACAGAAGACATAGGTGACCTAAGAATGGACTTGTCATGTCCAACAATTAGTCTTCAGGTCAAGCCCGGGAGAGCCTGGGTAGAACAGAGTTTGAACTAAACATAAGTGTTTTTACAAGATAAGAGATTGAAGATTGGATTACTAATTGATTCTGAACTGGATGAAAGTTGAATTTAGCTGCCATAAAAGAAAAAGGAAGTGGGAGGAGCAATAAAGAAGCAAAAGATAATCTAAAAAATGAAAGGCATGGCAATTGGATGATAAATTACCTAAGGGATGGTTTAGAAAGGTGGTAATATTGACACATGGGCAAATCATGTGTCAAAAAGGGGGAGTGATAGGATTAAATAATAATAATAGGATTAAATAATAATGATAGGATTAAATAATAATGATACTTAAAAAATAAATAAAATAAAAACAGAAATTGAGAGCTCAACATGTATGTGTGAAGATAGTTTATTAACCACACCTGTATGTCAGAGGTTTTGTGCCCCACAGGTGAACTAAAGGAGAAGGTGACCCACTCTATCTCACCAGGAGACTGGGTGTGGATCCAGTCCCTAAAAGAAGAAAAACTGGAAGCAGGCCTGTTGGGAAGGGCCCTATCAAGTCATATTAGATCCACCTGGGTGCATGTCACACACTGCAAAAAGGTAAACCCAGTTACACCTGATGAACAAACACAGAGTTAGGAGAAAGAACCGATCACCACTAGGGCTCGGGGGTTGGCTCCTTAACGAAGATTCCCTTACCCTGTCTGATCATCCCTGTGTGAGTTCGGTAGAAGGTGAAGTAATGGGTTGGCATCTGACATGTTCTCAGGGCGAGGGTGGGGATTCACAGGTCTCCTGACGGTAGGTAGCTGTCTGATAGTGGGGGCCATATTCCTAACACACTCAGACCCTTCTGATCAGCCAAAAGTAGTAGTTAACCTAAAACAAGTTGATAAAATAATACCTGAGCACAGTCTACGAAGGCATAGGAGACAGCTAGACGTAGGGAAAGGGGAAGTTTAGGGACTTTAGGGGAGGACATCACCATTTGTATGTCACCATGTACATCCTGGGACTATGTAGTTGCTCATATCGAGAGCGTGGGGGATATGTAAATCTCCATACACAGTTTAGGGACAGGTGTAGTATTGTGAAAGTAGGGAATTACCAGAAATGGCAGTGCGACCCATAGAAGGGTAGGTACTGTCTGAAAGTCTGAAGTACGCAAAAACAGGTTTATCCTCCATGCAAGCCACCTGGGAATGTGGTGAAAGAGTCTTGTAGTAACTTGAACTATCTGTATCCCCCGATAACAAAGTCATTCCGACCTATGTTGCCTACGTTTGAAGTCTCAGGGGATTCTAATTGTTTTTCTAGAACTAGTAAGATAGGATACAGAGTAGGGCATCTTAGCTCTGCTCCTACACAGAGAATATTGCAACTAAAAGAGACCATGACTAATCTCTCCTCTTTGTTGCAGCCAGAGGATTTTAGGAACCAAAATCAGGCCCGTGCTGACATCTGATGGTTGTGTGGTGATTACTGATTGTGAACTCAACTACATATGTAAACAATCAAACGTGTCAGAGACTGGTGAGTTGTCATGTAGAAAGTAGGTCCTCCACCCGGGATCCTTTGATGAAAGGATCCTGTGATGGGATAGGAGTAACTCGAGGGGTTCCAGAACAATTTAAAGCTAGGAATCAGATCGCAGCTGAGTTTGAATCAAGTATTTTTTGGTGGTCAACAATTAATAAAAATGTAGATTGGATGAACTATATTTACTATTACCAGCAAAGATTTATAAACCACACTCGTGATGCAATAAAGGGATTAGCTGAGCAGACAGTGGCAACTAGCTTAATGACATGGCAGAATAGAATAGCTTTAGATATGCTTTTGGCTGAGCGGGGCAGAGTTTGTGTTCTGTTTGGATATATGTGCTGTATTTTCATCCTCAAACAATATAGCACCGGACGGGTCAGTGACAAAAGAGCTTCAGGGGAGTAACTACACTGACGAACAAACTGGCTGAGAATTCTGGTATTGATAGCTCCATAAACGGTTGGTTTGATAACATATTTGATAAATGGAAAACTATTGTTGTAACTATTCTGGGTGAAGTTACAGCTTCTATGGGTATACTTGTTCTTTGTGGATGTTGTCTTATTTCCTGTGTCTGAGGTTTGGTGAGAAAGGAGATGGGGAAGGTGATTTCCCAACAGATGGTGAGATACGGCCCAATCCTGGACTCCAACCTAGGAATGGAGGATATGACCTACCAGGCTTGGTGGAGTGACACTAGAGGGTGTCTAAAGGGGGCCAAAATATACTTCTCTGTTTGTGTTTTATGTTTTAATAGTCTTATGTTTTGTGTTCTATTAATCCTGTGTTTTAAGTTAACCATGTGAATGTTTGTCTTTCCTTATGTGATGGTTTGAAGTTTTTTGATGACTGGTAACAATTTGCAGGTTGGGTGTAGATGGACTGAGGGTTTTAATTTTTTAGTATCATTATGGCCTATTAATAAAAGTGTGATTTTTTGTTTGTATTGTATTATAATGAATGACAATCTGTGTTTTCTTATTTTTTGAATCACACCTTATTAGGTGTGAAAAGGGGGATTATTGGGGATTTATTATTCTCCTAAATTGATGGGATGACTAATTTAAAAAGAATGCATTCTTGACTGGGCTAATGTAGGTTGTGACACCTGGGAGGCTGTGATTGATGTGAAGAGCTGTTTTAGGGGGTAAAGGGAGATAAGGATTTGTCTCCAAATGCTAGACTATACTGGTTCTTTGTGATCTGTGAACCTTCCTTGGACATAGGAATGATGTCTAAGGGAGCTGGCTCTTCTCACTATGACAGGTTGTTATGAGGAACGTATGCCTGGTAACAGAAGAGGCTGGCAACAGGGGTGCATCAACAGTTTGGCTGAGTAAAGTTTAAACCACGCTCAAGTCTCTACTCTAATTGGCCAGCAGAGAAGTGGGAAATTCCCTCTGTCAGAGTATTTGAGTATTGAATCTGGAACAATGTCTTTTAGTTCTCTGAAGTGCCCTGCGAGGTATTTCAAAGAGCCCATATATACGAAACATCATATTTACCATTGAAGGTTTTTGCATTAATTAAAATAACTAGTATATCTTAGAAGTCGTGTTGACCTCTTTTGTTCCTAATACCAGATTTTGAATTGACGCGACTTTGACAATAGCTACCGTAGCTTGATAGCCTAATAATGGAAAGGTGGGAGCGTTACGTTAACGTTAGGTAGCTGTGCCGGTCAATGTTGACTTTTGCCAGGTATTACCTACCAGAATTAATCCTACTTTTGAACCACCCGATCCTCCTGGGGTGGTTGTACTTGGCTGGCAAAGCGGACTCATGTTTTCAAGGTTCAACATGTCTTAATCCTTTCTTGTGATGATTGGCCAACATTTGCATATAATTAACATTTTGTTATTTGACTCGTCAAATAGTGTTATTTGACGTGAATCTTTTTTAACACGCAAAGACCCGAACGGCGGTCCATACTCGTTATTCTAAAGGCAAATTTACTGCCTTTACAACCATTATCCATCTTGGCCTTCAGAGAAGACTTTTGAGTCTTTGTTGAAGTTCGTATTGGAATACTTTGTGTTTAAAGATTAAATGATCTAATTTTGCCAATGTAACCACTCACTAATGTATACACTCTTAACCATACAACATCAAAAAAGCTGTATGTTTACACTCGGACAATATTATGTATTTGTATCAACTTTAGCTAAAGAGTAGTGTCAAAGTGGGTGCCCATGCGATACATAAACAGTCACATTTTTGTCTCGTGTACTGGAAATCTGGACACCCCATCAATCTTGGAGGCCTGTGTTGTGTTGCGAGCAAAACTGTTAACATATAGACTAATATGTTATAAATTGTGTTCTTACACTGGTACAGTTATGCCCTATGAGAGATGTACAACTGCGCATGTGCGAAAATAAAGAAAGGGCATTTTCCCGCGTTCTGGTTGAAACACCAACGATGAACATGTGTGTTTATTCCTCCTTTAAGTAAGCCGGTATTCCTGTCCTGAAGGTGACAGCACCAACAGGTTATGGGCCCAGGAGGGAACATGGAAGCCGATGGAATAGATTATGTTTCGACGGAGATGAAAAAAACTACGAGTTATGGGAGACTAAGTTTTTGGGACACTTGCGTTTGCTAGGGCTAAAGGCCACCATATTGAGCGTGGATGAAGATGAAGAAGACGGAGAGAAAAATGAAGAAGCCTACGCCGAATTGATACAGGTTTTGGATGATAAAAGTATTTCCCTGATAATGAGAGAAGCAGCAGATGATGGGAGAAAAGCGTTGAAGATATTGAGGGAACATTATGCAGGTAAAGGGAAGCCACGTGTGATTAGCCTCTACACTGAGCTAACTTCTCTTCAGAAAGCCAGTGACGAAAGAAGTGTTACGGATTATATCATTCGTGCTGAGACGGCTATTACAGCACTGAGGAATGCTGAAGAGACTTTAAGTGACGGGCTGTTGATTGCAATGATTCTTAAAGGTTTGCCCGAATCATTTAAGCCGTTTGCCATCCACATAACGCAGAGTGACGAGCCGACAACTTATGGCAAGTTCAAAACCAAGTTGAGGAGCTATGAAAGCACCGAGAAGTTTAGCGCCATTTCCACTGACGACAACGTGATGAAGGCAAGTAACATTAAAGTTAGCTGGCCAAGAGGAAGAGATAAAGGGACCGAGATAACAAGGCCCGGGAATGTAGTGTTACTGGAGAGCACAGAGAACGGAGACAGTGGTGTAGTTTTTGCAAGCGCTCCACTCATACTGACGCAAATTGCAGACGAAAAAGAAGAGACAATGTGAAACAAGCAACAGATGCTGAAGGCCACACATTTGCATTCAAAATAAGTGACTGTCAGGTTCGTGGACTGAAACATAAAGGGCTGATGGTTGATACGGGAGCAACGGTCACATATAGTCACGGACATCGGGAAGTTTAAGGAGTTTGACGAGACTTTCAAACCGGAAAAACATTCCGTGGAGCTGGCTGACGGAACAAGAACGAATGGTGTCGCGGAGAGGAGAGGTGCAGCGGAGGTTTACCTGAGAGACAACACGGGTCGTCGGGTGAAAACAACGCTGGCGAAGGCGCTGTGCGTGCCTTCGTTTCCACAGGACATTTTCTCTGTTAAAGCAGCGACAGCCAACGGAGCTTCAGTCAACTTTCGACAGGGGGTGTAACAAGCTCATCCACAAGAACGGTACCACTTTTGACATCGAGGAGTACGATAGACTTTACTATCTTAACACTGTAAGTGATGAAAATGATGATGGATGTCATGGGTGCTACGATATTCACACATGGCACAAAATTCTTGGCCACTGTAATTTTGAGGATGTGTCAAAGTTAGAAAATGTGACAGAGGGAATGAAAATCACAGGTAAGATTGACAAATCTACCCTCAACTGTGAAATCTGCACACAGGGAAAATTTGTTCAGAGCAGAAACAGAGAGCCTGATGAAAAGGCAAAAGCAGCTATTGAGCTTGTGCACACTGATTTGGCTGGCCCTATTGAGCCAGAGGCGAAAGATGGGTTCAGATATACTCTAGCATTTACGGATGATTATTCAGGGGCAGTTTTTGTGTATTTCCTAAAAGCAAAAAGTGATACTGTAAAAGCTACTGAGAAGTTTATTGCTGATGTGGCCCCTTATGGAAAAATAAAGTGTGTCAGGTCAGATAATGGCACAGAGTACACAGCCAAAGAGTTCCAGTCACTGCTCAGTAAGAATGCCATAAGACATGAAACTTCAGCCCCTTACTCACCCCATCAAAATGGGACCGCTGAGAGAAATTGGAGAACACTGTTTGAAATGGCAAGATGCATGCTACTTGAGAGCAACCTACCAAAGAAATTGTGGACATATGCTGTAATGACTGCTGCAGTAATTCGCAATAGGTGTTACAATAAGCGTGTAGGACAGACTCCACACTACATGTTTACTGGGAGAAAGCCTGATCTTTCAAAGATGAAAGAATTTGGATCTGTTTGCTATGCATACAGACAGAACAAGAAAAAGTTGGACTCAAGATGTGAAAAGGGGTATTTTTGTCGGGTATGATAAAAATAGTCCAGCATACCTAGTCTACTACCCAGACACTGGAAAAGTTCTTAAAAACAGATTAGTCAAGTTCGTTACAAAAGGTGTAGTCGAACGCCAAACTCAGACAGATTTGGAAATGAGTGATGATCTTCATGGGGAGAGATTTCAATCCCCCATGCCAAAAGCCAAGATGGCAGATCAAAATTCCGAAGAGACACAAGATGTGCAAATCGAGACTTCAGATAGTCAGAGTCCACGCTATCCAGACAGAGAGAGGAAGAAGCCCCAGTACTTAAAAGACTATGAGTGTAAAGTGAAGTGTGATGACCAGATACCACCTAGTGTTGACTACTGCTACAGAGTAATGTGCAATGCACCACAAACCTTCAAAGAAGCAATGATTTCACCAAAATCAGAGATTTGGGCTACTGCTATGAAGGAGGAGATGGATTCCCTTAGGGAAAATGATACATTCACATTGACCACACTGCCAGAGGGTAAAAATGCAGTGGGGGGCAGGTGGGTCTATGCGGTCAAAAAACAATTCAGATGAGACTGAGACATACAAGGCAAGATATGTTGCAAAGGGATATAGTCAAGTGGCAGGAATAGACTATAAGGATACTTTTTCTCCAACTGCAAATATGACATCAGTACGTTGTTTGATGCAGCTAGCAGCTCAGTATGACTTAGAGTTGCATCAGATGGATGTCAAAACAGCATATCTACATGCTCCTATTGACTGTGAAGTGTACATGGAGCAACCAGAGGGTTTTTAAGTCAGGTCAGATACAGGTGAGCAACTAGTCTGCAAACTGAACAAGTCACTGTACGGCCGGAAACAGTCAGGAAGGAACTGGGACAAAATGTTGCATGATCACCTTAGTGAAAATGGTTTTACACAGAACCCAGCTGATCACTGTGTTTACAACAAACAAACTGCAACAGAAAGGATCATTTTGATAATTTGGGTCGATGATCTAATTATCGCTGCTAGTGATAGTGACTCACTCACAAGTGTAAAAGAAATGTTAAGTGAAAAATTTAAGATGAAAGATCTTGGGAGGCTTAGACATTTCCTAGGCATCGATTTTACACAAAGTGAAGGGAAAATAAAGATGAGCCAAACAAGGTACATAACCAAGATACTGGAAAGGTTTGGTATGTCAGACTGTAAAACAAGGTCAACACTATGTGAACAAAAAAACTAACTTTCATGGTGATGGTGAACCTATTGATTCAAAAAGGTATCGTGAAGTGATAGGCAGCTTGATATATGTTATAACATGTACAAGACCGGATATCAGCTGGATTGTCAGCAAGCTGTCACAATACCTATCAGAACCAAAAGAGCAACACTGGATAACAGCTAAACATGTGTTGAGGTACTTGAAGGGGACAATGAATCAGGAGTTGTGTTACAAAAAGGGGGGTGGAAAAACACAACCTCGTAGCATATAGTGATGCTGATTGGGCAGCAGATCAAAGTGACAGATGAAGCATAACAGGGTATTGTTTTAGTTTAACTAAATGTGGACCTGTTATTTCATGGAGGTCTAAGAAGCAGCCAACAGTAGCTTTATCTACATGTGAAGCAGAGTACATGGCACTGGCTGCTACTACACAAGAAAGTTTGTACCTTGTACAGTTATTGGGCCAGATGGATAGTGAGTGCTAATATGCACCAGTAACAATCTTTGAAGATAACCAAGGTGCAATTGCTCTGTCAAAGAACCCAGTATGTCGTCAGAGATGTAAACATGTTGACATCAGATATCATTTCATTCGATCTGCGCTCAGTGATGGCAAAATAAGTATTGAATATTGTCCAACGGCAGACATGGTTGCAGATGTTTTGACTAAACCTGTAACGAAGTTCAAAAATGAAAAATTCTTGGGTTATATGTTTGGAATGTAAACTGACATTTGTGAGATGTATAACTGTAAGCTAAATGTGTTGATAGTTAGGTTGAATACGACTTGTACAGTATAAGAGCAAGTGGGGGTGTTAACATATAGACTAATATGTTATAAATTGTGTTCTTACACTGGTACAGTTATGCCCTATGAGAGATGTACAACTGCGCATGTGCGAAAATAAACAAAGGGCATTTTCCCGCGTTCTGGTTGAAACACCAACGATGAACATGTGTGTTTATTCCTCCGTTAAGTAAGCTGGTATTCCTGTCCTGAAGATGACAGCACCAACAAAAACGTTACATAAGCAAAATGTAATTTGCGCGCCTTGGTCAAGAGGAAACATTAGCATTGTATTTTGATATGAATTGAAATTGAAAATGAACGAACTAATTTACAATCTGATATTTTTGTCCCTTGTGTCATCATCGCTTATTTCATCAGATTGGATATGTTTACGACTAAAAATAAACAATTCAAACCGCTTTAAAAGTGTCTTTGCTTTACAAACTTGATAATCTTCAATGGGAACAAATCTCCACACAGTCAAGTCATGTTCTGTATGAAGTCAATACGTTTATTTTTATTTATAGCATTTATTTGAATATTTATACGTTCTCAAGCTGTAAACACAATTCACCTAATGTCTGCTTCAATCACAATTCAGTAAGCGATGCTTGCAAAATGAACAGAAGATAAAACAAAGGCAGAAAGTGATAGCTAACAGCCATACAGTATATACATACTTTAGATTATATACAGTACAGAAAGAATCTGCGAATCCATTGTATTTTGACATTGCAAATGTACAAGTAGCTAGTAGTTGACTATATTACAGATTCCTATGCTGCACAGTATTTGTGTGTGTAAAAAATAAGACCATTAGAATAGCTTGTCAATTAGTCCCTTTACATGAAATGCACAGTAGCATATTCTACTTAGTTGATTATGTTTGGTCTTATCTACAACATAGTGTGTGTCTTCATAGCGTGCCTTAACTAGATGCTCGGGCTGCATTTACCTGTGACTGACCAGCACTATGCTAACAATCTGCAAAGGATGGAAATGTTATATAATGTAACTTTACTTTAGAACACACCCAAAGAGACAAATATTCTAAGAGAAAGAATGATCCTTGGCTAAATAATCACTTTTCTGTTTCTCCTGGCACCCAGGCTAGCTCCCACACACTCCTTTACTTAATGTTTCTAAGTGACAGTCTGATGTAGAGATGCCTTGTGCAGTAGCTCCCTGGGACTAGGTAGAACCAGCCTGGTGACCACAAACTTAGAGAAATGCACATGCAACAAATATTTAGTTGTCCTGCCAAAGTCCACATCAGAGCACACAGGACAAAACATAAGAGAGCAGTGTGGGTTACTGGTATACACACACACATACACAGGCTCGCACTCATGAACACATGCACACACTCACACGCATATGCAACTGTACAATTTGAGCGGTTACAGTATATAACCTAGCTTTAAAATAAGATGTTTCCTCCATGTTGCTCAGTTGTGAGCTTTGGTGAAAGCCAAAAGCCTTACAGGCTAGGCCAGTTGTAATCCCTAAATACATAATTTAAGCAAACAAAACATAGGTATGTTACATGTAAAACATAGGTATACAACATAAAAAAAGCTGTATGTTTACACTCAGACAATATGCTGTATTTGTATCACATTAGCTAAAGAGTAGTGTCAAAGTGGGTGCCCATGCAATATATAAACAGTCACTTTTTTGTCTGGTGTACTGGAAATCTGGACACCCCATCAATCTTGCAGGCCTGTGTTGTGTTGAACTACAGGCTAAGTTAACCTGGAAGCACATCCATCAGCCTACCTTAAACTATCATCATACCTAATGCTCAAGTCCCAGTCATTTCAGTCCCAGTCATTTTTATTTCAGTAACTGGTTGGACAGCAGAGTTGATATGGGCCAACTATCTCAGTGTCACAACTGTAATGAGAATATATACTTATGCAAACTTGCGGTAAGGTGTTACAAAATTGTATTTACTGTAGACTTTACTGTCTTGTTACTAAATGGCATCATACCATCAACCATCCATTGCCATAGTTAGAGCATGTCATTATAATGGCAAATGTCAAGTTATCTTGCCAAATTGAAATGACATTATCAAATCAAAATATTGAACTCAAAATATTAAGGTGAAGCACGGATCAGGTTTTTATACCAATTGTAGACAGGATGGGTGTTTTCTCAGACAAGAAGTATCAACATCAATGCTGCCACTGATGTTTTAAGACCTGAGGGGGGCGCCAAAGCCCCAACAAAGATACTCCTGAGGTTTGCAGCATTGACTTTGACATGTCCCTCTCTCTCTTTTTCTCTCTTTCAATCTCTATCTCATTTAGAATGAGATACAACCAGTGTGTCTATCTCACAAACGCTTTTGAACATTGTTTAGAATCGGGACACAATATCTTTAGGCAGAAAATTTGACATTGCAAACACAGAAAATACTATGTTTGCAACTGTGTTTCCCAAATATCATGTTCCCACATTTTCAATGACAGAGGAAAGGAGACTAGGCTGCGTGAAAGCATCCCTAAATGAATCTCAAGCGACGTTGAGACTGAAATCAAAACGAACCACAGTCACTCTGACTGGCAGAAACCACTTAGATGCCTTGTGTATTATACAGTACAGTAATATGTGTGTTGTGGTGTTCTTTTTGGCTTTAGACGAGTGAACATGTCTCTTGTCCAACTACAGCAGTGACCAAGACCAGGTAAAGTGAGGTCCACACACGCACGCACGCACGCACACACACACTAATATGCCTTCCCACTGGACCTTCACTATTCCGTAGCTTTGTCTGCTCACAGAAAGCATTTATGAAACGAGAACATTACGCTTACATGAAACATATATATTTTTGGGAAGGGAGAAGTAGTTGTTGACAGATGGTGCCAGTTTGTTCTGTTTTGTGTTACATCACTTCATAACACAGGAAGCTGTATTATTTAGCACTCTGGGAAAACTGCATGACCAATCCCGGGACCCTGTCTTCTGCCATAAAGGGAGTAAAAGGTTAAAAACACTTAACCTGATCCAGTCACTAAAGGATGTGACAGAGTTATTGAGGCAAGGGGTTTTCTCACTGAGTGCTCTCTGAAAAGCCATTACTGTATATGGCTGGGAGGGCAGCCCTCTTCACACTGAAGCAGAGGGAGGGAGTGTGTGTGTGTAAAGGAATAGAAGTGAAGAAATACAATTAATAGGATAGACACTGCCATTCGGTAGGCTTACAAAAAAATTCACACAGACTGGCAGATTTACAGTCTTGTAGCTAGGTGAAATTCAGAAATAACTAATAATTTATGGAGAATGGTTCATGCTAGTGTTCAATTTTAATATTCTTGTGCATTGATGTTGGCATGAATCTTCCTCCATACCAATGTTTGTCTTTGGTTGGAAGATATACTGTAGGCTTCAACTTTATGCCAGTTGAAAAGATGGCAGCCCAAGTTGCCTTAGTTGAATGGGTGTGATTTAACCATACTAACTCATGACACCTCTGTGTGCAATGTGTGTTTAAGTGTTCAATGTCCTTTTTTTCAACTAATCATCAGGGTAGTGGGACATATGCCCTTTATATCAGATACAGAATGAATCATGTCCACTCCTCATCATTCTATTTATATTGTCTATGCATGGTATAGTATCAGCTTTGGTAATCTCAACAAAAGTTATACTATTCAGTCTTCAATACGACCAATGTATTAGTTATTTATAGCTGCAATATGTAACTTTTTGGGCGACCTGACCAAATTCACATAGAAATGTGAGTTATAGATCTGTCATTCTCATTGAAAGCAAGTCTAAGAAGCTGTAGATCTGTTCTATGTGCTCTCTTTCTATGCTTCCCGTTCTTAAGTTTAGTTTTTGTGTCTTACTTTCGTTTTTGTACACCAGCTACAAACAGCTGAAAATACAATATTGTTGGTTATGGAAAATATATTTCACAGCGGTTTAGATGTTACAGTGATTCTCTACACTATACTTGCTTGTTTTGTCATATAAAGTGAAATTAAGCGAACTATTAGAATTTTAGCAACCAGGAAATGGCGGAGTGATTTCTGCACAGTGCATCTTTAATGGAGTGCTGGATCAATTCATTTTATGGGACCTATACAAGACAAAAACCTTTTCAAAAGGGTTCTGGATTCTGATCCTTTTAAATCAAGAATCTGTTATAGAATAAATAATTTATGAATGAAGTGCATTTAAGGACTTGCTCTGGGTCCATCTACTTTTCTAAATAATAATAAGATGGCCAAGCAGGAAATTAATGCAAGGCAAACATGTGCGTGACTTTTTGTGTTTTTCCCTTTGACCCGAAATAAATGTTTTTTTTTCATGCTGAAGCAAGTGTTTCACTGAAATCACTGAAATGGTGAATACAGTTCCTTGGACGGGACACGTCTCCAAGTTTCCTCTAAAATCTTTGGGTTGGGAGAAATATATATATTTTTAGATACTCTGATTGACTTTCCCAAGTGGTTTAATGGCTATATATTTCCCATGGTGCCTGGTGTCTTGTTCAACTGAAGCTGGTCGCAAACGAGGAAGTAGGAAGATGCTGAGTGCCCAACAATGTTCCACAGGCAGCCTCTAGGATCTGTAGTCCTTTTTACTGTAGGGCTTGTTGCCTAGGATACTATCCATCTCATGCACGATGGAGGACGACAACTTTGGAAGAACCTGTGAGAGAAGGAGAGTGACATACATTACATAATGAACACAATGTCCCCAGTTGGAATTCAAATTCAATGCCACTACACAAGTCATCAAATCCACGTCAACAACAGTAAACAAATACAAGCAAACAGACTATCACCCCAGACTGAAATATTTCCCAATAAGGCAAAAAATAGAATTGAGCTACAATGTAAAAAACAAAACAACAACAACAAAATGTTCTGGAAATTAAGCAGATGTCGCAGATGTACAGTGCCTTCGGAAAGTATTCAGACCCCTTCACTTTTTCCACATTTTGTTACGTTACAGCCTTATTCTAAAATTGATGTAAACTTTTTTTGCCTCAATCTACACACAATAACCCATAATGACAAAGCAAAAACAGGTTTTTATAAATGTTTCCAAATGTATACAAAATAAATAAATGGAAATATCACAATTACATAAGTATTCAGACTCTTTACTCAGTACTTTGTTGAAGTACCTTTGGCAGCGATTACAGCATCGAGTCTTCTTTGGTATGACGCTACAAGCTTGGCACACCTGTATTTGGGGAGTTTCTCCCATTAATCTCTGCAGATCCTCTCAAGCTCTGTCAGGTTGGATGGGGAGCGTTGCTGCACAGCTATTTTCAGGTCTCTCCAGAGATGTTCGATTGGGTTCAAGTCCGGGCTCAAGCTGGGCCACTCAAGGACATTGAGAGATTTCTCCCGAAGCCACTCCTGCGTTGTCTTGGCTGTGTGCTTAGGATCGTTGTCCTGTTGGAAGGTGAACCTTTGCCCCAGTGTGAGGTCCTGAGCGCTCTGGAGCAGGTTTTCATCAAGGATCTCTCTGTACTTTGCTCCAATCATCTTTGCCTTGATCCTGAGTAGTCTCCCAGTCCCTCCGCTAAAAAACATCCCCACAGCATGATGCTGCCACCACCATGCTTCACCGTAGGAATGGTGCCAGGTTTCCTCCAGACATGACGCTTGGCATTCAGGCCAAAGAGTTCAATCTTGGTTTCATCAGACCAGATAATCTTGTTTCTCATGGTTTGGGAGTCTTTAGGTGCCTTTTGGCAAACTCCAAGCGGGCTGTCATGTGCCTTTTACTGAGGAGTGGCTTCTGTCTGGACACTCTACCATAAAGACCTGATTGGTGGAGTGCTGCAGAGATGGATGTCCTTCTGGAAGGTTCTCCCATCTCCACAGAGGAACTCTGGAGCTCCATCAGGTTCTTGGTCACCTCCCTGACCAAGGCCCTTCTCCCCCGATTGCTCAGTTTGGCCGCGTGGCCAGCTCTAGGAAGACTCTTGGTGGTTCCAAACATTTTCCATTTAAGAATGATGAAGGGCACTGTGTTCTTGGGGACCTTCAATGCTGCAGAAATGTTTTGGTACCCTTCCCCAGATCTGTGCCTCGACACAATCCTGTCTCGGAGCTCTTCGGACAATTCCTTCGACATCATGTCTTGGTTTTTGCTCTGACATGCGCTGTCAACTGTGGGACCTTATATAGACAGGTGTGTGCCTTTCCAAATCATGTCCAATCAATTGAATTTACCACAGGTGGACTCCAATCAAGTTGTAGAAACATCTCAATGATGATCAATGGAAACAGGATGCACCTGAGCTCAATTTCGAGTCTCATAGCAAAGGGTCTGAATACTTATGTAAATTAGGTATTTCATTTTTTTTTTTTTTGCAAAAATGTAAAACAAAACAAAGTTTTTGTCTTTGTCATTATGGGGTATTGTGTGTAGATTGTTGAGGAGTTTCATTTATTTAATGAATTTTAGAATAAGGCTGTAACGTAATGTGGAAAAAGTCAAGGGGTCTGAATACTTTCCGAAGGCACTGTGTTTACCACTTAGAGGCAATGCTCGGTTAGAATATCTTTCTCAGTGTGTGGAGAGAGAGGGAGAGCATGTGTATGTGGTATGTGAGCAAGTATCCATAAGTATGTGTGAATGTGAGTTCTTGCACACATGGGTTCACACCCAGTGTGTGTGTGTGTGTGTGAAAGAGAGAGAGAGAGATCATGTGTATGTGGTATGTGAGCAAGCATGCATAAGTACAGTATGTGTGAATGTGAGTACTTGTGTGAATGTGTGTGTGTGGAGTATTCACTTCTGACCTGTATTGCTGCTAGATTCTCCATCAGTTGGTCTGTGCTGGAGGCCCCCAGTAGCACAGAGCTCACCCCTTCATTCCTCAGGCACCATGCTGTGGGAGGGAACAACCACACAGGAAAATGAACAATGTGTGTGTGGAAGCACAAAGTACAGTGAAGGGGTGAGGAAACACACACACACACGCACATGTCCAGTGCAACTAAGTGACTTCAGGTGAGCACAAAGACTCATTCTCAGGCACTGTGACGTTAAGCTGAACCAACACATCGGAATATTTGACTACCAGGGACTTGACCAACCTCCTACTTGAGGTTCTACTAGACAGACAGACTATGGACGACGGTTAGCTCATTTGCTAATTCTGGTAATTTTACATTGATGTGAACACTGATATGTTGATTAACGTGCACTGTCCCTGTTAGATAGATTGCATAAATCAGACTGACTAACAGACGCTGGAGCTCTAAAGAGACAGACGGACGGCTGGACAGGACAGACAGACAGAGAGAAAAAGAGAGAGTGGCAGGTGTGTGTTACCGATGGCGAGCTGGGGCAGGGTGCAGCCCAGTCGCTCGGCAATGGCCTGCAGCTCTTTCAGCTTCGCCTGCTGACGGCGCCCCTCCTCACTCAGGATCTTGTCCTTCATCCACTGGTAGCCCTGTCACAGCACAGAACACACACGCATGCGTGTGCACACACACACACACACACACACACACACACACACACACACACACACACACACACACACACACACACACACACACACACACACACACACACACACACACACACACACACACACACACACACACACACACACACACACACACACACACACACACACACACACACACACACACACACACACACACACACACACACACACACACACACACACACACACACACACACCAGCTCAGGACTACTGTATCCAGAAACCCCTTGTGTGCAGAGATGCCTTTCTGTGAATGGCTGAAAGTTATAGAGATATCATACATAACGCATACAGTGTGTGTGGATCTCTCACCAGTGGCAGAGCAGATGTCTGCTATGTGAGGGAACTACACAGAGACTGTAACTGCCTGCCTCTGGTTATCGCACACACACAGCCACCCTCTGTCTTAGACCTTGGTTCAGTGCTTCCACATTTGTGTGCCTGAGTGGACATAAATGGCCTGTTTCCACCAGTGGAGTGTATGACATAGGAAATCAATGGCATAGATCCCTTCATTTGAGGATCATTAAGCCAAAGATGTCGCTGAACAGGAGGAGGAGAGCGATAGACAGCATGGTACAGAACACACAGAAAGAGAGAGCACAGTGTGTGTGTGTGTGTGTGTGTGTGTGTGTGTGTGTGTGTGTCTGTGTGTGTTTGTGTGTGCGCATGTGTGCATTTGTGCATTTGTGCGTAGGTGTGTAGGAATGTTCCACTGAAGCTGGGTGACCCATATACACCGAATGGCTTTCCTGACACTTTCTAAAGTCCCCAATCCTCAATTGACATGCATTAAGTCAGAGGAACGTACTACAACAATGTGCTATCAGGATAAACTGTTGTTAGCAGAAAGGAAGGTGGCACAGTGGCAGGACAAAAAAACAACACCAACTACAACCACAAGCAAAGGGGTGTGACAGACAAGCGACGAGATGTGGGCTGGAGAGGATAAGGCATCAGTCACATGTCAAGGGTCAAAGGTTACCTTTAGTGAGGCCCGTGAGCACGGGGGTACCCCACTGTCGTACTTCCCTGAGATGATCCCGCACGCCAGCGGAGACCATGTCATGGCACCCACACCTGCACAGAGACATCAGGATCATATTCATTAGTGCACACCGTAGCAAAACGTTTTGCAACGGAAACCGAAAACAAGTGTTTCTTATTGGACAAGTTCAGGTAGGCCCTCTATGTTTTAGTCTGTTTTCTTCCATTTGGTGCCTAATGAATACCAAGCTTTACCGCCATTATGACTTCCATGCCTTGGTCTTTATGTGCCTTGACAGGTTACTCGGACTGAGAGCATCCCCTAAGAGTGATTCATTCAAAATACAAATACTGTATATTAGCTACATTAGTATTATCACAACTTCTGGCTAGCATTAGCCACATTACCAAACATGAATAGCAGCCAATGGAGTATGTTTGTGGCAAAAATGGCAGACCTCAGCTCTTTCAGGGTCTACCCTTATTAAACGCTGGAACCATAACGATGGAAAGAGGGCACACCTATCTTTTATCGTTGTTGTAAGTGCACCCTCTATCCACCTCTATGGGTCGAACCAAAGGGAGGCAGACGGTTGCTGTGTAACTTACCTATTTTGTGGAAGAGCTCGGGGAGCTGCACCTCCACCTTCTCCCTCTGGAACATGTGGTACTCAGCCTGCTCACATATAGGGGGGATCAGGTTGAACTGCCTGGCCACTGAGTATGCCTCCTATAGGACAGAAAAGGAACAGAAGCAAACAGGCTCAGGGACGAACAATGTACTTTCGTAACAATACAGTGATGGGAATAAGTAATTGATTATTTTAAGTAATCCATGGTTTAATTGTGTTTCAACTGTTTTCCAACTCACCATGATCTCCATGGAGCTCCAGCGCGATGTTCCCCAGTACATGGCCATCCCCTGGTTGATCACATGGGTCATTGCCCGCACCGTCTCTGCCAATCAAAAGACACCATTCACCCATTGGCCCCGACATTGGAGAAGAGGAGTGGAGGGAACAGGTGAGAGTAAGAGAGAGGGTGAAAAGGCATTGAGGAGAGGGATATGATAAATGAAAGAGAAAGAGGAGATAGAAGGAAAGTCCACATAGAATTTTGGACAAAGGGTAAAAGCACAAAGGAGTTACCTAGTTAATGTATACATCAGTGAAAATAATGAGCAGTGAAACATATGGGGAGAAAAGGAAGAAAATGTCATTCCTTTTTGGAGTCAATCAACACACTGATTTTCTTTTTTTGAGGCTTTTGTTTTGATTTGACGCTCAATTGACATTTTTAAAAGTATTTATGCGTTAAGGTTTTACAGTCACAAATCAGGCAGTCAAATACATTGTCTGACCAATTTTATCGGGGCAAAAACAGCACTGTTCATGCCAGAGTCAAAATAGCAGTAGGGTCAATCCAAAACCCAGAGTTTTCTTCAAAGCTTTTCATGCTCCCTTTATATAAGAAACATTACATTTTAAAAACAGGTTGTTTTAAAAGCATGTTTTAAAGAGAACAGCTCTGTGCGACCTGTAGCGTCAAAACCGTAAAATCTACCGACACCAAAACAACTTTAAAACGTGTAGGCTGACCGTCCGCAGTGCACTTGAAAAAAAAGTTTGATACTACTTTTCCTGCTAAAACCACATTTACATAAATCCCAATGCATTTCAATGGCCATAGAGTTGAATGGTAAAAATGTATCCCTTAACTACTAGTCTTCAACCATTTAAGCTAGAAACGCCATTCAAACTTTCAAATGTGCAGACTGGTCTGGAATAGGTTGCTCGTATTCAGCGTTTTGATACCATGTATACTTTCTGAACTATTACTGTTTTAAAGGTGATACCTAAGCTTAAATGGGAAGTATTTGGATTCGCCACTGCTCTTGAACCGTTAAATATACCAACACCAAAGCAACTTTAAAACGTGCAGACTGGCACTGGTACTGTTGCTTGAAAAAAACGTTTGATTCTAATTATACTTTTCACACTACAACCATATTTGCATAAACCCCAACATATTTCAGGGGTTATAGACTTTAATGGAAGAAATACCGGTCGCTGCTAGTCTTCAATGGTTTAAGCTAGAAACGCCATTCAAACTCTAAAACGTTCAGACCGTTCTGGAATAGCGTGTTTGTATACAGCTTTTTGATACCATTTATACTATTTGAACTATAACCATTTTAAATGTCCATAAAAGCTCTATAGGCTTGAAGGCAAAGTATTTGGATTAACCAATGCTCTTGAACCATTAAAGCTACAAACACAAACCAACGCTGACATGTACAGACTGACTCAACTTAGATTGCATGTCAAGAGATTGTTGATGCTATTTGTACTTTTTGAACTATAACAGTTTCACGTTTGCATAAAAGCTCCATAGACTTCAAAGGCAAATTTTGGATTCCACTGCTCTTGATCCGTTTCAGCTACAAACACCACCCCAATGTTGACATGTGCAGACTGACTCAACTTAGATGGCTTCAACACAGCTTTTTGCTACCATTCATACTTTATAAACTATGAAGCTTGTTGTATCCCCATTTATTTATTCTAGTTGATATTGATTATTGAACTGCAATGTTGAGGGAGCTAGCACACAAGCATTTCACTGCACCTTTTATACTTGCTGTAAAATGTTATTTTATTTGAGATATAACTCTGACATATGGAAAGACGAGACAAGAAAAAAACTAGATCGTTTTAGAATTATGTGTTGTAGAACAGCTGACTAAAGATGCACATTCAGATACAAAAACTTTGAGACAGTTACCACTTGTTGTAGCAAGGTGTTGTAGCAAACAAGTATCATGAAATATATGCACCAGAAATAGGGCACACTTTGTAACTTGTCAGAGATATATCAGCAAACTAGGCTAGCTAGAGCAAAATAGCTGGCTAGCTGTCTGCTTGGCTAGCTACCTAGCTGCTTGGCTAACACAGAACGTCAGCATACTGCTCTCTGATTGGCTAAACAGACCCGTCTCGTCTCAAGTCTTTAGCTAAGTTTTGACAGGTTGAATTCTGGAAACTCCAGCAGCTGAAATGAGACATTCTAAAACTAGAACATTCAGATCAAGCAAACTTTGTTCTAAAACTGCATAAAAACGTCTTGTCTTGTCTCGGCTGTTATATTTGTACCGTCTTTAACTGTTGTAAAGAGAAAAAAAGGAAGATTTGTGAATAAGGCTTCAGTGGCCCCAAAACCATCATCTAGCCCGGGGTATGCATTCTTTACCTCCTATGGCACATGTGGGTGCAAGGTTTTGTTCCAGGCAAGTATCAAACCTATTCTACCCATTAACTAGTATTTAATCAAGACTCTGATTAGTATAATCAGGTTACTGCTTGGCTGGAACAAAACCCTGATGGGTTGCATGCTCAGGCTAGAGAGACACACTGCAGTCAAGACAGCGTTCACAAAGGAGGCTGCAGCAGCACCGGCAGCGGACATCTTGCAAAATAAAAGGAAACCAAGCCAGTCGTCTGAGAAATGGGAGGGGTGAGTGATGCCAACAAAAACAGTAATGGTCAGGAGGGGTTTGTGCATGGGGTACTTTGGCTTTCACAATGCTTTATGGCTACTGTAAAGGTACATGTGACTGTGTACACCTCATATCCTGCTCCTCTTTCTACATGGTATGGAACTCTACTTTATTGCATTGATCTGTTATAAGTTACAGTTGAAGAGAGAGAGAGAGAGAGAGAGAGAGAGAGAGAGAGAGAGAGAGAGAGAGAGAGAGAGAGAGAGAGAGAGAGAGAGAGAGAGAGAGAGAGAGAGAAAGAGAGAGAGAGAGAGAGAGAGAGAGAGAGAGAGAGAGAGAGAGAGAAAGAGAGAGAGAGAGAGAGAGAGAGAAAAAAAAAAAAAAGAGAGAGAGAGAGAGAGAGAGAGAGAGAGAGAGAGAGAGAGAGAGAGAGAGAGAGAGAGAGAGAGAGAGAGAGAGAGAGAGAGAGAGAGAGAGAGATAAAACAGAAAGACACCAAACTGAGTAAATCAAAGGATTCTGGAAGGATTACATCATATTCTGGTTACAATTGTCAGCCGGAGAGAATGGACATCTTTAAGTGTCATTTCTTCCAACAACAAAAAGTGGAAATGGCCTTTTCAAGACGACAAGGGTATCTGAAACTGCCCGCATTGGCATTATAAGCCCAGAAATAATTAATTTATTTCTGACAAATAAACATATCTGTTATACTGATGAACTGATTGAGAAAACATGAGAAAAAAAAAGATTCAAAAATAAATGTTGGCTTTGAAGTGAAAATGAGAAAGGAAATTGAAGTTAAGGATTTTTCGTTTTTACAATGAATGAGGGATCCATGAAATTCAGTGAACTTCTCCAAAATGTACTTGCAAGATGTAACGTTACCAAGTATGAATCAATCCACTACAGTAGACCACCCTTTTTTTGCTAGCACTACGAAAAGTCCAACATTTTATGGATTCAAAGGGGTTTTTGAATGGTAGGATAATGGAGGGAGGACTACTTCTATCAAGTCACTGCCATAAAATGCCTTTCGTTTGAAGGGGTGTTGATTGAACACTTTGTTTTGACTAAGGGTACCATGTACCTTCTATGATGAATGTCTTGGACTTTGAGGTGTGAAATGGGTCTCCTGGTGACAAACAAAAAGAAAGTGAAGACGTTGACCAGTCTGTGAATGAAATGACATCTGGAAGTATACATAAGGGGCAGCAGGGTGGGAGCCACAGCTCAATACAGCGAGCCCCATCATGCACTGACTGAGCTCGAGCTCAAGTTCAAAGTTCACAATGCTTTACTGACCATTTAAATCGGTGACAGGAATATACATTTATCATCCATTGCCCATGCCCCTGTTCGGTAGGTTTGTGTTTAGACAATCATATATTACCGCAGTTCGTACGCAAAGAGGATGTTTGAGCTGTCAACTGTGTCCTATCTCTACAGTTAGGATTCGTAAAACTTAGACTTATGTACCCAATGAAAGTAAATGTAACCTTAAGGTCCAAAGCATAGAACCATTTATCTGTCTGTAGATAATATATACGCATGAGATGCTAGCCTGACTGAGCATTATTAATGCACCGCTGCACCACTGGATGCAAGGTGGTCTGTTTATCGCAAGAATATGTCACTGTGCAGCAGATACGCAGCACTGAAAATACCACAGATGAATGTAAACAAACAGCATTCAAAGAAGAGTGCTGCCTACCTTCCATAGGTGTGTTGGGGTCCGGTCTGTTTGCGAAAACGACATCCACATACTCTAGCTGCAGTCTGTCTAGCGATGCCCTTAGTCCTGCATTATATAGGGCAAAGACCATCAAGATAACGGTAATACTTAGTCCCGTGTAGCTCAGTTGGTAGAGCATGGCGTTTGCAACGCCAGGGTTGTGGGTTCGTTTCCCACGGGGGGCCAGTATGAAAAATATGTATGCACTCACTAACTGTAAGTCGCTCTGGATAAGAGCGTCTGCTAAATGACTAAAATGTAAAATGTACTTTACATTAAAGCCACAATCCTGTTTGTCTTAAATGCTTTCATTTATGCACTGTATATACAGTAGGTACTGAATCTAGTGAATGACTGGATTGGTCGCAAATGTCATATTGATATCCTGCAAGTATATAGGCTACCACATTGTACATGCAATAATAACTCTGTATAAAAGTGGCTTAAAATGGCTTACCTTCGATTATATGTTTTCTGGACAACCCTCTTTCTGTTTCTGCTCTGAAAAGCAAACAACAAATGCCCTTGTCAGGATATAAAATCGTGACGTTTAACAACTCCCTGCTACAATTCACAGTTTCACAAGTCATAATGTAGCTGATACAGTACAGATGTTCACTGTATTGGATCCATATTGGTGGGTTGAATGTGAGACATAGAGATAAATAGAGGGCACACTTGACACACAGCATGTCTTAGCAGGGGCAGCATGTGCCCTCTTTCCATCTGTATGATGCAAGACATAAACGTATTCAAGTTGAATGGGTGCCTCCTGTCAGTGTTAGGCAAGACCATTAAAGCAGCAATCCTTAATCGAAACATTAACTATGTGTTCTCCCCGCAGTTTCAGTAAAAAGCTGAGGGATGGGGCTGGAGAAATCGAACCACTCTCAAATCGATAGACTACGCCATGGATGCAAGGACTGACCATCCATGATATCAAAATTATAGTTTTAACCATGTTTTTAGGCTATACAGTGGTTGTTTACATTTACTTTGTTTACAAACAGAGTGAAACAAGCTTATATTTTGAGTTCTGATGGGGTATGACAGTTAAACTAAGCTCATGAGGCATTTATACGTTATATTCTTCAAGAATCAATGGGTACATATCATTCATTTATTTGTCCAAAAATGGATGTAGCAACTAATGATTGCCCCTTTAATTGGTCGTCAGTGAAAGGGCATTCTCATAGGAGGGGATTGACCCTGTTTCCTTGCAGGAAAACAATTAAGAGTCATACAGCCTCAATGCTGCCTCTAACATACACACACAAACACGCACATGCACGCACGCACACGCACACACACACACACACAGAGAGAAAAAGGCTCCAGTATAATACGTACTTTCCTCCCCAGAAGATCTTGGTGGTGATGACCAAAGTGGAGCGCCTGTCAGGAGAGAGCAGTGTATGAGGGACAGGTGCATGGTGAGCATTCTGACTTGAAAATGGGAGATCCAGTGCATTATAATTCTTCTGCACTTAAGTTCCCTTGGCCCCAATGACGATTTGAAAGAAAAACCATTAATGCTTAACCTACTTCATCTGGTTTGCTATTTTTTTGCTTGCAGTAATTAATTAATTGTAATTATTGACTGATTATGTGACTGATTACGTAAACAAATAAAAATCAGGATATAAATAGCCCTTTTTATGAAAACCTTGATTCCTGCTGCTGGTTGGGATGATTACCAAACAGGAGAAGAGCTGGGGGCTTTAGCAGGGTACTTCTTCAGATGTGAGGAAGAAGCATGTTTGTTTCACCTCAATGCTCCCATCCAATGCCATTGACTGGGGCTGCTGAGGCCGGCTACCCCTGCAGGCTAGATAGCTAGCGTTAAGTGCACTTCGCCATTCATAAAATAACAAAACACAGGAGTAACAAGCAAGTCTGGCCACTAGAAATCTCCTCCATCCTCCCTCACAAAGAGTGAGTCTAGCTGCTGAGACAGAACATTTTTGAAAGAGAGAGAGAGAATTGACAGGTGCGGCGGACTAGACACTGGTGTTCTTGTATGCTCAAGACAATGTGTTCAGTGGATTTTAAACCAATGTTTTAACGTAGCAGCAATACTTCAAATCAGCCAAAGTCAGTGGTTTTACCTCAAAGACCTACAATGTTTGAAATGTTGCAACATCAGGGGAGTATCTAAGCAGTGTGTGGATCAGCGGAGGCTCCTCAGAGGAGGAAGGGGAGGACCATCCTCCTCAGTGAATTTCAGAAAATAAAAATAGTGAAACAGTTATCCTTTTTAGATAAACTATACTAAATATATTCATGTCACCAAATCATTGATTAAAACACACTATTTTGCAATGAAGGTCTACAGTAGCCTCAACAGCACTCTGTAGGGTAGCCCCATGGTGTAGCCGGAGGACAGCTAGTTTCCATCCTCCTCTTACTTCAGCACAAAACCTAGGAGGTTCATAGTTCTCACCTCCTTCCATAGACTTACACAGTAATTATGACTAGGGCTGTTGCGGTGACCTTATTACCACCACACTGGCGGTCACGAGTCATGAAGACAGTCAAATTCCACATGACCACTTAGTCAAGGTAATTAGGCTCCTCCAAGCTCTGATGCTGTTGATGGTCATTAGTAGCCTACCAAACTTGCTAAATGCCTGGTACTAATCACTCTGAAAATCTAATCAAACACTTCATGAGAGCCCATGAGCTCATGTTGTGCAACATTTCTATAGGCTATGCAATTGCGTGAGAAAACAGAGTGATGGACTCTATTAAAAAGAGGAGGATCCCATCAACTTTCTATAAGCTAGGCCTACTATATTTATTTCTCAACTTTCCTAATATTAAGCAAATATTAAGTACATTGCTTATCTTTACAACAGGAGTATAGCCTACCTGGATGGTATGAAAATTAACCACAGGAAAAGCGTCCTCCATTTGCTATTTAAGTGCAGAGATTACATAAATTTTTTCCCCTGCCCCTGTTTCAAGACAGGTCCATGATAATGGTCCATTCTAAATCAAAACGAATTTCATACATATATTATTTAGTATATGTAAAGATAAGATTAAATCAAGAATTGTCTGATGGGTGACAATATTAGCCTATCATTTGTGAATTATATATTATCACTTGTGAATGATGCCCAGCTTAAGGCAAGAAACAATGTCTTTTTTTGTGACTTTTTCTAATCATAGTCGCACACCTCATGTAGCCTAGCCCATAGGCCTATATGTTTTGATAAGGTTTGTATCACAACTAAAGTGGCCAAATAACTTCTTCAAATGAAGCACATGAATCCGCTTTACTACGGGTGTAGAGGCTAACTGGCATACAGCGTGTGAGTTTCAAGTTTGGGGAAGATCATTTTCACCATAAAAAGGCACCTTTATAATAAAAGCATTACATGCTTAACTGCATTTGCGGTCACTTTTGATAATGGTGTTTTCAGCTAATGGAACATTTGCGCTTATAGCCTACTACCATGTGCGCATTGCTGCGCGTATAATGTGAAGAAATAGCCTAATAGTTTATCAACATTTTAAGCTAAACGTTCTGACCTCATTGCGTAAAAATGTTTTTTTGATGCTAGTGGTTATATTAATTTGGGATCTATCGTATCCCACAACTGTCCCAGACTATGTTTGGAATATTTATTTCTCGCACAGAATAGGTCAACTTTTGTACTATGGGAGATAGTAAATTGACATAGGCTAGTGCTTTTGCTGTTCGTTAGGCCTACTCATCTTGTTGGTTGACGAAAAGTAAATTTGGACAGTTCTTCCAATATCTTCAATATGCACCTCGGAATTGGATAAGGACGCGCGCAGTTGCGTCCCCGATGTGTCTGTCTTCACTTGTAGCCTGTGAGAAAGACCCGATCATGTGATGGAGAGCCGTGTGAGTGAGATGAGAGGTCAGGATCAGGCAGCACTCAGGGAGAAGGGCAGCTAAAGGCATGGATTGTTTTAGGGATGCCGCCGGGGAATTCGAGGCATTATCAAGTGCTTCTCAAATTGTGAATGAGAGACTGATGAAGTGTGAACAGCCTGTGCAAAAAAACAAAGCAGAGCTCATGCCTTTCAAGCAACTTTTTTCAAATCATCATTAGAGTCGCATCATGCAGCCTTACAATGTATTAAAAATCTAAACATATAGCCCAACATTTGTAGAACAACTAAAGTTACATTAATAACTCTAAATTAAGCATAAAGGAGTTCCTATTTATTTGTAAACCGCTCAACACAGAATAGCTGCATGTGCGCACTCCCTCAAATTGTTTGGAGAAAATATGCTTTCTATTTTATTCATCTTTGTTCAGTTGTATTCTTCATACTATAAAATAATATAAAATAATGCCACGGAATTCTAAGCAAATCTTGTCTGCTAAATTAACTAGTGTAGCCCACAGCCATATGGCATAGCCAGATCAGGACCTAACATAAGGACAACTCAGAGTAGGCTATTCTGTTCTTCTGAAATAAACTACATTTTCTTTATATCATGTTTTTTTAGACCTGTCTATAATAAATAATGGATTTATTGTGAAGGTGTAGGCTATATTAAATTGATTTATTATACTTTTTTAAATGTAGATGTTCCAATGGTCTGCATCAGTGGCTTGTAGGCTATGTGTGGAAGCCAGGAGATGCTAAATGTGTTTATGTTAATTAACGGTCAATTACCGTGAGTCCGGCAGTTATTTTCTTGACAAATCACCGGCTGATGAAATTTCGTGACTGCCACAGCCCTAATTATGACAACTTCTGGAGGACGTCCTCCAACCTATCAGAGCTCTTGCAGCATGAACTGACATGTTGTCCACCCAATCAAAGGACCAGGGAATGAATCTAGTATTGAAAGCATAAGCTACAGCTAGCTAGCACTGCAGTGCATAAAATGTGGTGACTAGTTGACTCAAAGAGAGAGAAAGACAATAGTTCAACAGTTTTTAACAAATTAATTTCTTCAAAAATGAAGGAGAAGCAAGAGAGAGAGTGCTAGCTATATTTTGTTATATTTTTTTCGCTTTCACTTACTTAGCTAGTGAATGCAGCCATCTAGTTTAGCCTACCCAATACCTGGCTCAAACAGAGAGGGATGCTATGTTAGCTAGCTGGCTATGGCTATCCAACACTGGAACTCTTCCAAGTCAAGGTAAGCTTTTGGTTTTATTAATTTATTGCCAACGGGGCCCGCCAGTGTAACTGCTAAACTGCTTGCTGACTTTACACTGTACTGCATGATTGTAGCTAGCAGGTTTACTAATGCGTTAGTTCTAGTAGCTATGTTGTCTATCACGTTAGCTAATATGATGACAACGATGTAGGCTGTGTGTAGTGTTTAGCAGTTATGATATGAAGGTTTGGCGCCTGGTCACAGACAGCTGATGTGTTGTGCACTGAAGTCCACATGCGAAGGGAAAAGGTAAGAGGAGGAGAGCACGTAGATGCGAGAAGGAATTATACAACGCGCAAAGTGATCATGCTGTTTGTATGTGGCTGCTATGAAAGTGAACTGTGTTTGCGTGTAATCAGGGATGTATTCATTCCGCCAATTCTGTTGAAAAAGTTTCTTAAATGGAAGCAAACGGAACGAAATGGGGATAAACATACATTAATTTGTCCAATAGAAACTCTCGTTTGCAACTGTTGGACTAATGTGTCACGGATTCTGCCGAGGCTGCTCCTCCTCCTTGCTCGGGCAGGCTTCGGCATTCGTCGTCCCCGGAGTACTAGCTACTGCCGATCGATGTTTCGGTGTTTGTCTTGTTCTGTCTTGAGTGGTTACACCTGTTGTCTATTATGTTTGATTGTAGATCCTATATTTACCCATGTCTCACGTTTGGTATTTGTGTGTTATTGTTTGTGTCTAGGCGGTATCGGCATCGCTTTTGTCGTTTTACGTGTGTTGTGTTTTTCCTCCCGGTTCGGAGGTTTTGTTTGTTCTTTACTATTAGTAAAGTACGTCTGCTAGTATCTCTGTGTCCTGCGCTTGACTTCACTCACCACAGACACGTCGCTTCTGACAGAATAACACACCTACATGGAGTCAGCAGGATCAGCGGTGCCAACGGGATCACTGGAGGAGCGCGTAATCCACCAAGACGCCATGAGTAAAGTACGTCTGTAAAGTATGTCTGCTAGTATCTCTGTGTCCTGCGCTTGACTTCACTCACCACAGACACGTCGCTTCTGACATAATGATTAGACCCTAGAGCAGCTAGATGCAGGCAAGAGCGTTTAAGGTGGTATTGAATGTGTCAATGTCTGTCACCTTGATTACTCAAATTCTTCTCTTGACCTGTGCACCTACGTTGTAAACTTTCATTCATAGGCTAGGTTGTAGCAACCTCATGATGGGTATAGGAATATTTTTGGGATCATGTTGTAGCCTAAACCTATCGATGTTACATTGAGCTGGGTGAATGGAATATGAAAGACAGTCATCCAATATGCTGTAATAGAAATAAGGCCCTGCTCATTAAAAAAATTATCTTCCTCCCTCATCTTAAACAGCACCGACCGCCACTGGTGTAGTTACTATCATTTCCAACATGGATGGCATTGGCAATAATTTCTCACACACACACACACTGGGGCATGCATGAAAACGGCTCAGGACGACAACAAAAATCCCATAAAACTCTACGCACCTCCAACCTTTCTTCTTGATGATGTTCCCCAATACGACCTCTGCCCTGGAAGAGAAGAACAACAAATTCTTACAAACATGGGAAGTTGAATGAATACTACTCTTTGGATGCTATTGACAAATGGTGAATGGGGGAAGTACTGAGCACAGTTATTTGTGAAATAGGAGAGCAGTGGGGACTTCTGGTCTATGAGGTCAAGGCTAATGAAGCAGGCGATTTACTGAAACGTGACAGCAGAGAATAATGCTCTGTCTATCGCTGACAGATGTTACATCTCTGCCCCAAGGACCAATGTGTTCTCCATGAATGGCTCTTATCATTTCCCATCAAGCACATCTTCCTCTATGTGACAGCTCTTATCAAACACAGCTTTGTTAGT
Organism: Coregonus clupeaformis; assembly: GCF_020615455.1. Taxonomy (NCBI): domain Eukaryota; kingdom Metazoa; phylum Chordata; class Actinopteri; order Salmoniformes; family Salmonidae; genus Coregonus; species Coregonus clupeaformis. Next base: position 37,066,857 of record NC_059215.1, on the reverse strand, counting down.
GTGTATTTGTGGTGTGTGTGTGTGTTATTAGCAATAATTTCACACACGTATACTCACATACACACACACACACACACACGTAATGCAGTTGAAGATGTTCTTATGCAGTTGGAGGGGATGGGAGTTCAACCACGTGCTGAAGCTACAGTGACCTCAATGTGGTTATCCCACTGAGGCCCAGTAAAACAGATGGAGATGGAATGGATGTGTGTGTGTGTGTGTGTGTGTGTGTGTGTGTGTGTGTGTGTGTGTGTGCACGTGTGTGTCTGCGCGTGCGTGTGTGTGTGCACTCACTTCCCTGCAGCGTAGACCTCTGCTGTGTCAAACAGATTGATCCCGTTCTCATAGGCCAATGTCATTATCTCCTCTGCCATCTACAGAGAGAGAGAGAGCGAGAGAGAGAGAGAGCGAGAAAGAGGTGACATGGGTGTCTGTGTCTGTCAACAGTATTATGTACTACAGTTCTAATAGAAGGTCTGAAAAGTGAAAAGGCTTTAGTTGATTAACATAAAGCAATGACACATGGATAACATACGCTGTGCACACATGCATACTGACGCCACACACACATTTCCACACTCACCACATACGCTGCTGCTACTGTCTATTATCTATCCTGTTGCCTAGTCACTTTACCCCTACCTATATGTACATACCCCTGCACATCGACTCGGTACTTGTACTCCCTGTATATAGCCATGTTGTTTTTACTCAATATTGTTAGTCGTTATTCACTGTGTATTTATACATTACCTCGTGTCACTATTTCAAATTATTATTTTTTGTATCTTTATCTATAACTCTGCATTGTTGGAAAAGGACCCGTAAGAAATCATTTTCACTGTTAGTCTACACCTAAAATGTTATTTTAATTAAAATATGAATCAATCAAGCAACTAAACTGGATATTGACAGCTGGATTCATGGTTGAATTAGGATGTCACTTTAATATCGCACATATTGACTCCACTATGTCACATACACTGTGGACATTGAGAATGGATGTTGTGAGTATGGAGTCTCCGCCTACCTCATCTGTGATCTGTCCTCCGAAGGTAACCCACGTGCCTGTGGAGAACAGAGAGCGTTAGATCTCTATGGAGTGGTTTCTCGTACACAGATCAAACCTAGTCCTGGACTTAAAATAGTTTCTCATGGAGATTCTCCCTTTCGTTTGCTTTTTACTCCAGGACTAGTTTTCATATGTGCCCCTATGAGTGTGTGTGTGTGTGTGTGTGTGTGTGTGTGTGTGTGTGTGTGTGGTGTGTGTGTGTGTGTACGCGAGCATCCATGCATTTGCAGAAGTCCATTGTCTGCAGAGAATGTGGCGAACATACATGTTGCATCTTTTGTAACTCCTGGCTGCACAATGCATTTTCTACCAGGACAATGAATATGACATTGCATTCAATTGAATGGATCATCACACTCACCTAATCCCATGCAGGACACCCTCAATCCAGACTTGCCCAGGTTTCTGTCAACAAAGAGAACATGTTCGGCTGTGAAAAGGGACTTCACTGACCTGTGCTGTGACAGAAGGAGAAGAGGAATAGCATGAACTGAAGACTCTCTATCCCAAATGACACCCTATTCCCTATATAGTGAATTACTTTTGACCAGAGCCATATGAAATACTATTAGCAATAGGTTTCTATAAATGGGTTTCTATGGTTGATTTTACGTCATAGAGTACACAGTATATAAATGGAAACATTGATTCTCTGCAGACTTCTCAACAGACCGCTGGGGTCCTGTGGTAGGATAGTGTCCCATGTGTTCAGATCAAAGCGAGGATGAACAACTCAGGGCCCAAGAGCAGCTTTCTGCTATCTGCTGGTTGAGATAGAGATCTGACAGTGAAGTCCTATAACTGCAGCTACAGCAGAAGACCCAGTTATTTCACTGCAAGTGTGAGAGATACAAAATGCCTTGTGGATATGCCATGGAGACAAGATTACTCAAAGCATTGTGTGTGTGTGTGTGTGTGTGTGTGTGTGTGTGTGTGTGACCAATGTTGCTAATAAAAGGGCTATGCAAATTGATTGATTGATGGATCCGATGGCTCAGTTGGTAGGAGAGTAGTGCTCACAACACCAAAGTTGTGGGTTCGATTGCCGGACTACATCCCACATAGGCAACTGAATGTACTGTATATTAACTGTAAGTCACTTTGGATACAACCATCTGCTAAACATAGAGATGGAAAGAGGGCACCCATATTTTTTGTGCACCCTCTACCAATCTCTATGCTGCTAAGGACTTAAGGACTGTTCAGTAGCTCTGGTGTTTTGCTATGGTGTTTTCGACCAACTCAGTGGCCACCTGAGATTGGAAGGTTGGGGATTCGATCCCCGGTCATACCAAATACCCGATGCCTCTCTGCTCGGCACTCAGCAATAAGGACATGGATCAGGGGTATGGCCCTGTGATAGACTAGCTTCCTGATTTGCTCCATTGTTGGTGATCTCAACGAAGTCATGAGTAACACATCCACCCTATAAAGGGGCTTATGGAAAAGTGGTACTGTGGAATCAGCAGTAGTCATAGGGAGACTCAGTTTCCCCTCAGCCAAGCCACATGGTAAGTAAGGCAGCTGTGTTCATTAAGCAATTCCCTTCCCCAACACATTACTTCATTAGCCCAGCATATGACTCAACGCTACTGGCTGTGCTCAGGTCGAGTGCCTCGGCTTGTACACATTGAGCAGCAGATACAGCAAGCTCATACACTGACAGAGACCACACACATACACTATATATACTTAGTAGGTGGACACCCCTTCAAATTAGTGGATTCGGCTATTTCTACCACACCACAGGTGTATAAAATCGAGCACACCGCCATGCAATCTCCATAGACAAACATTGGAAGTAGAATGGCCTTACGGAAGAGCTCAATGACTTTCAACGTGGCACCGTCATAGAATGCCACTTTTCCAACACGTCAGTTAGTTACATTTCTTCCCTGCTAGAGCTGCCCCAGTCAACTGTAAGTGCTGTTGTGAAGTGGAAACTTCTAGGAGCAACAACGGCTCAGCCGCAAAGTGGTAGGCCACACAAGTTCACAGAACGGGACTGCCGAGTGCTGAAGCGCCTAGTGCGGAAGAATCGTCTGTCCTCGGTTGCAACACTCACTACCGAGTTCCAAACTGCCTCTGGAAGCAACGTCAGCACAAGAACTGTTCGTCGGGAGCTTCATGAAATGGGTTTCTATGGCCGAGCAGCCGCACACAAGCCTAAGATCACCATACGCAATGCCAAGTGTCGGCTGGAGTGGTGTAAAGCTTGCCGCCATTGGACTCTGGAGCAGTGGAAACGCATTCTCTGGAGTGATGAATCACGCTTCACCATCTGGCAGTCCGACGGACAAATCTGGGTTTGGCGGATGCCAGGAGAACATTTCCTGCCCCAATGCATAGTGCCAACTCTAAAGTTTGGTGGAGGAGGAATATTGGTCTGGGGCTGTTTTTCATGGTTCGGGCTAGGCCCCTTAGTTCCAGTGAAGGGAAATCTTAATGCTACAGCATACAATGACATTCTAGATGATTCTGTGCTTCCAACTTTTTGGCAACAGTTTGGGAAAAGCACTTTCCTGTTTCAGCATGACAATTCCCCCATGCACAAAGCAAGGTCCATACAGAAATGGTTTGTCAAGATCGGTGTGGAAGAACTTGACTGGCCTGCACAGAGCCCTGACCTCAACGACGTCGAACACCTTTGGGATGAATTGGAACACCGACTGCGAGCCAGGCCTAATCGCCCAACATCAGTGCCCGACCTCACTAATGCTCTTGTGGCTGAATGGAAGCAAGTCCCTGCAGCAATGTTCAAACATCTAGTGGAAAGCCTTCCCAAAAGAGTGGAGGCTGTTATAGCAGCAAAAGGGGAACCAACTCCATATTAACGTCCATGATTTTGGAATGAGATGTTCGACAAGCAGGTGTCCACATACTTTTGGTCATGTAGTGTATAAACATACACACATGCATACACATACACACCACAAAACAGCCTAGTACTCAGACACCTCATACTCTGAGTCACACATGCACGCGCGTGCACACACACACACCATAACACAGCTCATACACTGACAGAGCAGTGTTGACTTTTAGTTAGCAAGCTGGTGTAGAACTAATAGATCTGAATTAGTAAGTGACCCTGTGTTTCTTGAACATATAAAGTAACTGGGGTGAGTGTGTGGTTATGCAAGACTATTCAAGTGCCTCTGTAATGTAATGTATAGGGGAGGAGGTGGAGAGATATGTGCAATGAGATATGAGAGGGCCATTATTATGAGAAATAAGATACAAGAAAGTGTGAGGTATAAGCAGTAGATATACAAGAAGGTAATGCTATGAGAGTGAAAAAGCTTATCTGGATATGATAGGACAAAGAGCGGACGTTAGTTTTGCTAGAGCTACCGCAGAGGGCAAGCTTTATTTCACTGTTATTTATACAGGTAAGTCAATTAAGAGCAAATTCCTATTTAGAATGATGACCTGAAGCTAAGGAACTAGTCTCCCAACAGTAGACACAGCGAATACCAAAGGAATGCCATTCCCAAATACCAAAGCCTGCCTCCAATCTTAGACCAAAAAAAACAAAAACAAAAAACATAACCCTGATATAGTGGTGGGTCGGGAAAATATATTCAATTTCCTCATTCCTTTTAGCTTGGCTACATCCTTATATGGGCAGTTTGATAGAGTTCACATCCACCTACAAGTACTGAATATGGACAGAAAGAATGATTGAGCTCCAATGACGAAAGGTTACACAGCTTGACCTTTAAAGGTGCATTACATAACATTTCCACATTCTTATATATGTGTAGTGGTAAAGGGATGACATGACGTTAAAAAAACGAAACATCTGAAGCTACGGTATACATTTGCTTGTTTACTGGGGAGTGGCAGGTTCGGCCACATCCAGCGTATACAAACAAACAGCAGTTCTTTCTATCTCTCTCGCTCTCTCTCACCCCATACTTATCTCATACTGCCAGCAGTGTTTCCGAGCTGTTGCCTTGGCCCCAGTGTGAGTTAAAAGAGGGCTGGATAGTGCAGAGCATTTAGTGTTCATCACAGAAGGTTGGTGGCACCTTAAATGGGAAGGACGGGCTCGTGGTAATGGCTGGAGCGGTATAGGTGGAATGGTGTCAATTACATCATACAAATGTTTTGATGCCATTCCATTTGCTCCATTACTGCTATTATTATGAGCTGTCCTCCTGTAAGCAGCCTCCATTGGTGTTTATGTAATCACCTCTTAAAGCTAGAATCCTTAATTGAAACAATAACAAAACGGATCATCCTGCCTCTGTTTTGTTAAAAATCTGAGGGATGGGCCTGGAGAAATGTAACCACTCTCAAATGCATATACAGAGCTATGGATGCAAGGACTGACCATATATGATAACAACATTATAGTTTTAACCATGTTTTGAGGCTATACAGTGTTTGTTGACATATACATTGTTTACAACCATTAGAGTAAAATAAGCTTATATTTTGGGTTCTAATGCGGTACACCAGTTGAACTAAGCTCAAGAGGCACTTATAAATTGTATTCTTCAAGAATCAATGGGTATATTATTAATTTATAAGTCCAAAAATGGATGTAGCATCTAAGGGTTTTAGCTTTAATGCAGAACTTTCTATCTCTTTTTCTGCTCTGAGCAAATAATGGAGAATAAATTCCTCCACAGTGGACCGTCTAAATGAATCATTTCTTCAGTCTGTCTCACTCTCTTATCTTTTCAATTTCCCTCTCATCCTCACTCGCTCACCGGCTCACCATGATTATCTCTGGCTGTCAACCTCTCCAAAGCGCTGTCGCTCCCCTCGTTCTACCTCTCCCATCATTCTCTTAACCACATGTTTTCTGCCTTTGGTTCTCACTGTTGCCCTCTTTACCTCTCTCTCAACTGCTGTCCACTCCTGTACGATGTCTCATGGTCTGACAAACACCACCTGATATCTCTAGCTTAAACTGACAGATTTTGATGTGGATTTTTTTATTATGTTACTTAGATTGACGCAGTGTGTAAATGATAACACAGTGAATGAACAAATTGATTAAGATGCTGGAAGTGAATGCTGGAAATAAACAATTAACTATACAAATGAATAAAAGCTGTGAGCATTAAGGAAATAGACCCCTGGCTCAAATAGAAGCCTGTCTCTAATAAGCGGCAGTTGTGTTCAGTGATTGAAGCAAATAAACGCCCGGGCTATTAATTAAAGTTTTACGGTAGTGCTATCAGGTAAGCCTACTTTGCATTTAATTGAGAATATTTTTTGGGAAAGTCTTTCTGTCTACCAACAAGACAGTTATCATTAGTATCGATAAGTGGCTGCATACAGTGATAGACAAATGCGCACCAAACAGACAGATGGGCAATATTGCTGGAAATTAATTGGCAGATATTATTTTAACCAGGGGAGGGATAATGTCAATGTGGCTTTGATTATTATCATGAAAGTTTGTGATGGAACACATGAAAAAATGGGTCACACTTTATTTGGATAGTCCAGATTTTCCACCTGTAGATGCTCTACAGATGGTCATACTATCAACAAATTATATTTTGATAAGCAACTGGTTGCTAAGGTTAGGGTTAGGTTTAGAATAAGGGTTAGGGCTAGGGTTAGGGTTAAGTTTAGGGTTAGGATAAGGGTTAAGGTTAGGGTTAGAGCTAGAGTTAGGTTTAGTAGATAGTTAGTTGAAATGTTCCTATAGTCCATAGAGCATCTGTTACCAATGCATGTACTTTCAGAATTGATTGGCGAGCTACTCATAGGTGGGCTGCGAGCTACTGGTAGCTTGTGATCTTCCCGTTGGAGACTCCTTGGCTAGGCCTATCGTTGATACTATATTATAGGACTGAATAATTTAAATACGTTTGGAGGAGCCCGTCTTTGGTAACCGGGTGAGAGACGTTCTTTGAAAATGGGGATGGATAGCTTACTTGAACAAGATAAATTAAAGAAGCACTATGCAGAAATCCCTCCACCATTTCCTGGTTGCTAAAGTTCTAATAGTTCGCCTAATTTCAGTTTGTTACAAAACAAGCAAGTATAGTGTAGAGAATCATTGTACAGTCTACACCGCTGTGAAATATATTTACCATAACCAAAAATATTGCATTTTCAGCTGTTTGAAGCTGATGTACAAAACCAAAGTAAAAGACGCAAAAACGAAACCGAAGAGCGGGAAGCATAGAAATAGGGCACATAGAACAGATCTTCCGCTTCTTAGACTTGCTTTCAATGAAAATTATAGATCTAAAACACATGCTCTATCGATGACAGACTGACCAGGTGAATCCAGGTGAAAGCTATGATCCCGTATTGATGTCACTTGTTAAATCCATTTCAATCTGTGTAGATGAAGGGGAGGAGACAGGATAAAGAAGGATTTTTAAGCCTTAAGATAACTGAGACAAGGATTGTGTATGTGTGTCATTCAGAGGGTGAATGTGAAACGTGTTATGGTAGTAGGTGCCAGCGTACTGGTTTGTGTCAAGAACTGCAATGCTGCTGAGTTTTTCACACTCAAAAGTTTCCTGTGTGTGTCAAGAATGGTCCACCACCCAAAAGACATCCAGCCAACTTGACACAACTGTGGGAAGCATTGGAGTCAGCATGGGCCAGCATCCCTGTGGAACGCTTTCGACACCTTGTAGAGTCCATTCCCCAACGAATTGAGGCTGTTCTGAGGGCAACTCGATATTAGGAAGGTGTTCTTAATGTTTTGTACACTCAGTGTATGTTTTAGGATGTGCAGTATATTTTCAATTCAAGGCATTCTCACGAATGGACCATTTAAACAACTTTTGTGGATAGGCTACTTGGCTGAAAGGCCAGGATAAAAAAGATACACGACGATGCATTGCTGTTGAACTAGACTTTGTTATAGTATGGTAAGGGTAGCCTACTGAGGGCTTTGTATTTAATCAAGTGAAACGAAAACAAGCAACTGTTTTCTTTTCACTTAAATGTTTCTAAATACAAGGGTCACCTGCATCATCTCACCTCTTGTTTCATGATGGGCATATGGCCATGGAGGGGGTTTTACGCACATCCCCAAAAATAATGGGAGCTGGGTGAAATAATGCACAATACCTACAAAGATAAAAACGGGATGTCCTCTCACTGTTTTGCTGCTGCCAGACTTTTTTTTTTCCAAAGCAGTCTCACGAGGCAAAGCCTTTATTGATAGGCTTGGCTACTAGTAGGCCTACTTGGCGAATGCATTGGGCAGGACAAAAAAACAGCCTTTAATGAGGGGAGGGGAGGCTATGCTTGAATCAAATGAAACAAAATGGAAAAATATTTGTTTTGTATGTTTCTAAATCCGAGGGCTACCGGCACAAAAAGCACATCTTCTCTCTTGTTCTATGAGTATAGAAGCACTGTGCTTCACGGCTGGATAGGTTGCACTACTGCTCTCAAAATCCATGCCATTACCAACTGTGTTACCGCTAAGACCAGCTTTTGGTTGATCTTAAATATCCCCACTAACACTGCCTGAAATTGGCACGTTTTTAACCCTGTGAGACCCACGGTTGCAAAAATGCAACATCTCCTAAATTGCATCCTTTACATGTCAAACACTACATAGTGCATCTCCTTAGACCCAGCTGTATCTCTTAGTAGTATTTGTTGTGTGTCAGTATGATTATTGTGGTATCAGTATACTCAGAAACATTAGAAACTTTTCCACTCGTCTGAGACCACACTGGTACTCTATACAAGCATATATTGTAAGCCATCAATGCAAGTACGTGACATTTTAGTCATTTAGCAAACACTCTTATCCAGAGCAACTTACAATTAGTGCGTTCATCTTAAACTAGGTGAGACAACAACACATCACAATCGTATCAAGTACATTTTCCCTCAACAAAGTATTAATCAGCAAAGTCAGTGCTAGTAGGAAAAATGTACCTTTTTATTTTGTACTTATTTATTTATTTTTGGGAGGGGGGGCGCCGTGAGATTTATTTTAGACACTCTTCAAAGAGGTAGGGTTTCAGACATTGAAATAATACTTGAAATTGTTTTTTCCTGTCTTCTCTAAGATGTAGTGATTATGTAGAAAGAAAGAAAAACTTTCTGAGCCAGAGCTGGAGGTAGTTTTGTATGTGTTGCAAAAAGGCAACATTTGGCTTAAAGTGTTGCCAAACTGAGACATAGGGCCACATTCATATATTGATAGACACATTAGAGAGATTGTTTTTCTTCCTAAATCTGCACATAATGGACAACCAAATACTTCAAGATAACTTTTATGTTCCTCCTGCACATCAATAGAACAAAAATGTATATATTTCATGAACAATTGTGGTTTATGAGGTCAGAATACTGCCATTGACGACCATTCATTTTATGGTAGAGAAGTAAGAGAGGTTACTTTCCAAGTTCAGCCAGAAATGACAACCAAATATTACTAAAAGTAAGTTAGATGTTCTCCATACAATACATAGAAAACCCACAGAACAGTTGATGCTTTCAAAAATATATGTTTTTGATAGCAAAATACTAAAATATGGATTGGTCAAGTTGATATATTTAGCTATTTCAGAATAAATATGACTTCATTTCAGATGTATATACCATTACACAATATGTTCTATCACATCTCACTGCTTTTAATCCATTTTGATGTGATTTTTATAGAATGTCACAGTTTCTTAACACAAATGTTCATACCATTGAAGCCCAATGTTGCATTTAAGCAACGTTTCCAATGTTTGAGCAAAAGAGCACAGCATTAGCCATGGAAATATGCATAGAATTGCAGGAAATTATCTTTAAAACTGCAACGTTTTCTCTCAGCTCCATGGCAGAATATGGCTTAAAAATGCTAATATGTCTCTACACGGCCAAGATTGGGGCTTTTAAAATGTTCTCTAAAATTGAGCCTCACCGACAGGCCGTCCGTGCCAATTGCCACTCCCCTTCCATGCCCACCACCTAAGCCCCTTTTTGATCTAGAAAAAACCCTGTGTGTGTGCGTGTGCATGTGTGTGCATACATTTATGAGCATGCGTGTTTGTGTGAGTGTACGGTATGTTTGTACTGTATTTGAGTACATGTGGTGTGGTGTGTGTGTATGTACAGTATGTCTGTCACGACTTCCTCCGAAGCTGCCTCCTCTCCTTGTTCGGGCAGGCTTCGGCATTCGCCGTCACTGGCCTTCTAGCCACTGCCGCTCCTCATCTCATCATTCCATTTGTTTTGTCTTGTTTATTACACACACCTGGTTCATATCCCCTCATCAGTACATGTATAAGTGTTCCCTCTGCCCCCCCATGTCTTTGTGTGTGATTGTTTATTGTAGAGGTTACTATAGCTCGGTGGACCTATATTATATTTGTATCGCCGGGATATTCACCCGTGTGCCTTGTTTTCTCCAGTGCACCATTATACCGCACTGTAGTGTGTTACGCATTGCTGCGTACCGCTGTATTTGCCGAATATACAATTTATTCTGTGATTTACCCTCCTGTGCCTGACTCCGTCCAGAATCACCCGCTACAATGTCTATGGTTGCCCAGATTCCATCTGGCACTGTAGCATGTTTAGCGGAATGCTAATCTGAGCAAATGGGTTGCTTATTTTGCTCTGGCCTATTTGAGGGATATGCACATTAACATAGGACCGAGTAGCAACGCTCCACCCCTACTCCCGCCTCTCCACTTCCCCTTCACCCACATACACATCGCTGTTAACATATAATGCATTATATAATATATATCTTGAAGGAACATATTTAGAATACATTTTAGAAGAAATTGAGCTACTGTTGAGGACAGGAACAGTAGTTGTCAAAGGTGTGTCAGGGTGAGTAACTATGTTGCGATAAAAGAAAATAAAGCAATCCTATTTTCTTACTTTGAAATCATGGGTAAATGCATACCAAAAGAGTCAATGATGATCCTGGCCATTCTTGAAAAACAGGCTGAAAAACAACCAGACGGGTTGACCCCATGATCCAGACAAATCCAGTCAATAACTGATCCAGATCAATCCAATCAATACCTAAAAGGTGAAATTCCAGACCAATCCAGTCAGTAACTAAATGGTGAAATCCTTATACCTTACTAAGTACCATTCACAACAACACATGCACACACACCACACACACACACACACACACACACACACACACACACGCACGCAAACACAGACACATACATTGTATGTGTGGTACTACTATGCATAATTAACATGGTTTAATCATTTTATCTGAATTGACACTGGGGACTAACAGTAGAACTTGGCTGGCCGGCTCTTCAATTAACCTTCCATCTATTTATACAGATAGTATCATAATTATCATCATCATCATCATCATCATAAACATAATCACAGCTCATTAAATTAGTGTAGTGTTTGTGTGTGTTTGTGTGTTACACAACATCCCCTCTGTACTCCCTGACCTAAGTAGGTAAAGATTAAATCTGTGAATAATTAATATTTCAATATTTAATCAAAGTTAAGTATGTAGCTACATTATCAAGCATCAAGCCATTCAAGTGGTTAAATTAGGACTTTCTGGACTGTCAGATACAATAAAAAAACGTCTACCAATTTTCACAGAAAAATTCAAGCAACAATACATATGCAAAACATACTGTGCTATAACAATTGTCTATGAGAGGGGAACAGTATTAATACAAAACAATTTGTTTTAAGTGAAATATTTAACATTTGTCTGAAGCCAAAAAGACAGGAAATTCAAATGAGCATCAAAAAGCAAATTTGACCTATGCACTAAAAAGGTTTTTCAGCATAGTCAGCTTTGACACCTGATACAGTACTGTAGCTTTTTGATATGTCACAACGCCGAACATAGAACAGGACACATAGATCAAGACACAATGCAATATTTGAATGAGAAGGTATGGTCGGGTATGCACATTTTCATTAGGGAATATTGAGGATTGATGGAGAAAAGAGGAGAGGAAAAAGTAAATTTAATCTATCGCCTTCACTATAATATATTGTACTGAAAGCTTCATCAAAGCCATAATTCGGAAAGTATTCAGACTCCCTCACTTTTTCCACATTTTGTTACGTTACAGCCTTATTGTAAAATGGATGAAATTGTTTTTTGTTCTCATCAATCTACACACAATACCCCATAATAGCCCGGATAGCTCAGTTGGTAGAGCATCGCGCTTGCAACACCAGGGTTGTGGGTTCGATTCCCACGGGGGGCCAGTATGAAAAAAATTTATGCACTCACTAACTGTAAGTCGCTCTGGATAAGAGCGTCTGCTAAATGACTAAAATGTAAATAATCACAAAGCAAAAACACGTTTTTAGAAATGTTAGCAAATAAAAAAAATATATAATATAAAATTAAATTTACATAAGTATTCAGACCCTTTACTCAGTACTTTGTTGAAGCACCTTTGGCAGCGATTACAGCCTCAAGTCGTCGTGGGTATGACGCTAAAAGCTTGGCACCACTGTATTTGGAGAGATTATCCTATTCTTCTCTGCAAATCCTCTCAAGCTCTATCAGGTTGGATGGGGAGCATCGCTGCACAGCTATTTTCAAGTCTCTCCAGAGATATTAGATTGGGTTCAAGTCCAGGCTCTGGCTGGGCCACTCAAGGACATTTAGAGACTTGTCCTGAAGCCACTCCTGCATTGTCTTGGCTGTGTGCTTAGGGTCGTTGTCCTGTTGGAAGGTGAACCTTCGCCCCAGTGTGAGGTCCTGAGCACTCTGGAGCAGGTTTTCATCAATGACTTTGCTTTGCTCCGTTCAGCTTTCCCTCGATCCTGACTAGTCTGCCAGTCCCTTCTGCAGAAGAACATCCCCACAGCATGATGCTGCCACCACCATGCTTCACCGTAGGGATGGTGCCAGGTTTCCTCCAGACGTGACGCTTGGCATTCAGGCCAAATAGTTCAATCTTGGTTTCAACAGACCAGAGAATCTTGTTTCTCATTGTCTGAGAATCCTTTAGGTGCCTTTTGGCAAACTCCAAGCGGGCTGTCAGGTGCCTTTTACTGAGGAGTGGCTTCCGTCTGGCCACTCTACCATAAAGGCCTGATTGGTGGAGTGCTGCAGAGATGGTTGTCCTTCTGGAAGGTTCTCCCATCTCCACAGAGGAACTCTGGAGCTCTGTCAGAGTGACCATCGTGTTCTTGGTCACTTCCCTGACCAAGGCCCTTCTTCTCGATTGCTCAGTTTGGCCAGGCGTTCCAAACTTCTTCCATTTAAGAATGATGGAGGCCACTGTGTTCTTAGGGACGTTCAATGCTGCAGAAATGTTTTGGTACCCTTCCCCAGATCTGTGCCTCAACACAATCTGTCTCAGTGCTCTACGGACAATTCCTTTGACCTCATGGCTTGGTTTTTGCTCTGACATGCACTGTAAACTATGGGACCTTATATAGACAGGTGTGGGCCTTTCCAAATCATGTCCAATCAATTGAATTTACCACAGGTGGACTCCAATCAAGTTGTAGAAACATCTCAAGGATGATAAATGGAAACAGGATGCACCTGAGCTCAATTTCGAGTCTCATAGGAAAGGGTTTGTATAGTTATGTTAATGAGGCATTTCTGTTTTTCATTTGTAATAAAGTTGCAAAAATGTCTAAAAAACTGTTTTCGCTTTGTCATTATGGGGTATTGTGTGTAGATTGATGAGGATATATATATATTTTAAATCCATTTTAGAATAAGGCTGTAACGTAACAAAATGTAGAAAAAGTGAAGGGGTCTGAATACTTTCCGAATGCACTGTACATATTAGAAATGTCAGTGCAACTTGTGCTGAAAGCTACAGTCCATTAAAGTCATATCAGGACACTTCGAATTTGTAATGTTAGCAATCAGTAATACTGCTTGTACTGAAAGCTTCATCAAAGGTACAGTGACATATAGAGTAGACTGTATATTCTGTCTATAGTCAGAATACATTAAACACATTTCAGAGATTCCATCCTGCATCATAGACCATGTATCCATTTATGAGATGGACTACTGTGGCTGAATTAGGGCTGAGGGGTGGTGTGTGTTAAGGTTAGATTAAGGGTTAGGGATAGGGGTAGGGTTAGGGTTAGGGTTATGGTTAGGGGTTAGGGTAAATCATATTTTTTATGGTGAAACATTTTTACTCCCAAAAAAGTCCTGAAATTTCACGAAAATGTGTGTGTGTGTGCGTGTGTGTGTGTGTGTGTGTGTGTGTGTGGTGTGTGTGTGTGTGGGGAGGAGAAGATTTAGCTAGGGGTTTTGCGCGACTCACAAATTCAATAGAGGAAGTAGAAAAAAAGACAAAACACACAACTGTCACTAAATGTTAAAGGGCGCTTTATCATCAAAGCCACCTCCTGCTCCACCAGAGCTTAATGACAAAATGCTTGATCCCTCAGTCTTAACCTTAAAAGTAAAATGTAGGAATTTTAAGCTCTATTTCCACTTCAAAGTCTTTTTCATTAAGACTGATAGCGCTAATACCGTTCTGCTCGTCTCATTCATAGCAGTATAGTAGTGACGGGAAGTTGTTTGAGCTGTCAGCTTCCTTTTACTGCTGATTATAAGATTCAGCATCAGGACGAGCTGCTGTAATGTCACTTGAACTTTTCTTACAAGTACAGTTCTATTGAATCCATCACATAGCATACATCATTTGAAACGTTTCTCCCAAAGGTGTACAATAATGTTGTGTCTCAAAGCAATAATACTAGCTATAGACTCGTTCTAAAGTATATCATCCCGCTTGAATTCAGCTAAAAACGTATTCACTCTCCACTTAGTTGATTGGCATAAAGTTGATTATCTGTCTTATTCATTTCACAGTCAACAATAGACAGAACTATGAGCATCATTCATAGCCAATTACAATCTGTCATCCATGAAATCTGTTCTCTCTCTGTCCTGCACAGGCATATACACATGTGCACCAGCACATCAGAGAGCAAGGTAATGTCTCAAACTATTCTACACACTTGAACAGAGAGACAAGCGACAAGGTATCTTCTGCTCATGCCTGCCATTCTTGCAAGGTTGCAGGTATAGGGTCTCGTCATTATAGAAGTACAGCCAGTATCTTACGCTCTTGCTAAGGTACAGGGTCATGGTGTCATATCTATACACCCCAGTCTTGACAGAACACAGATAACTATTTAACCCACAGATGGTACAGTATCAGGGTCTGGGGCCATTTGTATCAAGCATCTCAGAGTAGGAGTGCTGATCTAGGATCAGGTCCTCCCTGTCCATATGATCTTATGTGTTGTGATCTAAAAGGCAAAACTGATCCTGTCAGCACTCGTTCTCTAAGACGCTTCATACACATGGCTCCCCAGCTCTTGTCCAGGTGCATGCATGGGGTCTTTCTTAGACTCCTACCTATACTTCATGCCAGTGCGTATGCTCTGGTCGCTGGACGAAGGGATGTTGACGGACAGCTGTCCCAGGCTGCGGGCCACCATGGCCACAGCGCGGAACTTGCTCTTGGTGCCCAGACTGGGGCTGTTGGAGTTCCGCTGGTTCAGACGTTCCTCCGTGGTGCGTGTCACGCCACCGCCACGGTGGTTGTCCGAGCACACTAACGACACCTGCATGGTGGTGGCCCAATGATGGCAGCCCTGTAGGGCAGCTTAGACTCGACTCGGACGGAAAAGAAGCACTCAAACAAGCTGGAGGAACCCACTGAAGGAGACGACAAAGATGACAACAGAGAGGGAGACCTTCCGAGTGGGGTGGTCAACAAACAGTTAGCTTTCTGTCTCAAGTCTTAGCCGACCTCCCCCAAAAGTACAGGGTGAAAGAGAACAAACTACTAGGAGTTGAACTACAAGTTCGATACTGCGTGGCAAACTGACCGGCAGAGCAGAAAAGAGAGGTGGTCTACTGTAGCTCAGTGTCCAGTATGTCCACAGTATCCACTGTGGCTTTCAGAGGCAGAGCAGTGACAAAAACTGACTTTTCAGATCCAGACTGACTGATCTCAAGTCCCCCCGAAGAACAGGATTAAGGAGAACAAACTACTAGTGGCAGTAGTTTATGAGATAAAGAAGATTTAGACAGAGAGTAGACCGCGGCAGCTCAGTGTCCAGTGGTGTAGTATAGTCCAACTCAGCGCAATGATGTGTCTCCGTCTGGAACCCTGCTCTTCAGAGTGCACGCCACAGAGAGAGAGAGTGAGAAAGAGATCGAGAGAGAGAGTGCGAGAGCGAGAGATCGCCTCAACTATTCTGTTCTGGATCAGCTAATACTCCTCAATGCACAAACATACACTGATCAGTAAAACACACACTTGCCTCCTTCCTTCAAGCAGATTTCAGAGAGTTCATAACACAGTCATTTCTTTACTATTTTGCTTCTTTGCTTCTTTTTCCTCCCTACCCCTTTCCACATTCATTCATTCATTCATTCATTCATTCATTCATTCATTCCATGCTATTACTTGTATTTTACCAGGTTAAAAAAAAGGCTTTCTTTTTCACATTTTGGACAAGACTATTGTCTTAGATTATTGTTCAGCTGCTTCGGTACAGACAGACACTGTCAATGTCAAACCCTGTGTCCTCTCCTCTGTTGACCACAGTGTGAAAGGGTGAAAGGTTAGGGATTTGGGAAAATTTGATTTTGAATGGGAATCAATTGTTTGGTCCCCACAAGGAGAGTAAAACAAACTTGTGTGTGTAACGGTGACCCTTATCCTTTTATTTTCTCACAATAGGAGTGTATGTGTGTGCACTGTGAACAGTATAATATGTGTTAATGTGTCTGTTAATGTGTGAGTCATAGAAAAACAGCCTCCACACAGGCGATAGGTATGCGTTACACACAGCAGTGACCTGCAACTGACATCTCTGTTCCTGGATCAGCCCCTAGCTAACTGCTTCCTAACAGGGTCCCTAGGCAAGTTACCCCCCCCTATACACACACACACACACACTACACTATTTCAGCGGTCACATCTGCCTCTGTGTGAGCACAGTCAATGTCAGCCAGCCAGACAGACAGAGCAGTTAGACTCTAACTGAGGTTGCCAGTTGGAGATGGAACAAGTTAGATTCGGGTTTCCACTTGGTTCTGAGTAACGGGCCAATCAAGGGGATGCCACATGCTAACTGGACAATTTCACAAAGACAGGGGATTGTATTTACATGTGTCCTGGAATATTGTGTGTCATGTCAGCCAGATTGACCTGTCATAAGTTGATTGACTGGATGGGAAAGGTTGTGTGAGAAAACACTAGCACACATGAGTGTGAACACATGTATGCACCCACACACAATACAGTCTCTCTCTCTCTCACTCACTCACACACTCATACACTCACACACACACACACAAAGGCACGTCCCCCATGTTTCTGACACACAACCCAGTCACATAGACCGAGAGCTGGGTGAGTGGGCTGAGGCGAGCTCATCTCCTCTGGCCTCAGTTTGCAAGGCTGACTGGCTGCCCTCTTTATGACTGCACACACATGTGTGTGCGCATCCGCATGCATGTGTGTTAACCACACTTGACAGTGTGTGTATATCCTTATCTAACAGACAGAACTGCTCACCCACACTTAAAAACATGATGCATGTTAATTAGCTACTGTGTATACTGTCTGAGGAATACTGTCAATAGACCAGATACGGTATTTATTCATTCAGTATTTACGCAGCCACAGCATCACATTCACATCCTAGCCATTCAACCAAGACCTCCAATCCTTAGATCATACTCGGCCCCTCAATGATTCTTGACTACTTTCAAAGTGCTAATCCCAGATTGGTCTCTGCTCTCTGCCTCTCAGTATTTCAAACACGTAGCCGGCCGCGACCGGGAGACCCATGGGGCGGCGCACAATTGGCCCAGCGTCGTCCAGGGTAGGGGAGGGAATGGCCGACAGGGATGTAGCTCAGTTGGTAGAGCATGGCGTTTGCAACGCCAGGGTTGTGGGTTCGATTCCCACGGGGGGCCAGTATGAAAAAATTAATAATAATAAAATTAAATAAATTAAAAAAAATAATGTATGTCGCTCTGGATAAGAGCGTCTGCTAAATGACTAAAATGTAAGATTTAATCTGTCAAGGCCTCACTCTTTGGTTCAGAGACTTAGCATCCCCAGTTTGGTAAGCTAGTGAAATAATTTTCAATCCCTCAAAAATGTTCAATGGGTTCCCCTCGTGGCCAATCTCTCCCTCACTGCTTTTCTCTAAGAGCCATTTTACATACACGTAGTTTGAAACCGGGTTTGTGGTGGACAAGGTGTGTTTTTTCACCCACCCAAAATAAATGACAGAAAACTGCCATTCACACATACATGGACACGCGTGCACTTGAGTGCACACACACACATACACACACAGACACACACACATACACACGATGGTCATCACTCCTTTTCTAAAACAAATAATAATGCTAACATACCTTTTCACACTGCATTATCTTAGCCCAGGGCTATCCTTAAAGGGATAGTTCAGAATTTTGTCAATGACACCCTTTATCTACTTCCCCAGAGTCAGATGAACTTGTGGATACCATGTTTATATATATGTGTCCAGTATGAAGGAAGTTAGAGGTAGTTTCACGAGCCAATGCTAACTAGCATTAGTGCAATGACTGGCAGTCTGCAGGAACAGCTTGCATGCTAGCTGTTCCCATAGACTTCCAGTCATTGTGCTATATGTTCCAATAAACGTTCAATCATTGCACTAACGCTAGTAAGCAATTGCGCTAACGCCAGTCCCTTCAAACTGCATGCATATACATAAAAATGGTATCCATGAGTTCATTTGACTCTGGGGAAATAGATAAAGGGACTCATTGCCAAAATCCCGAACTATCCCTCTAAGACATTTTAGGTAGGTAGCTTTAGCTAGCGCCTAGGAACATGATCCTAGGCTAGCGCTAGTCAGGTGTACCTGTGCCAAAACTCTGGTAATTTTCATCCTATAGCTTGTTCTTCAT
This sequence comes from Coregonus clupeaformis, assembly GCF_020615455.1. Classification (NCBI taxonomy): domain Eukaryota; kingdom Metazoa; phylum Chordata; class Actinopteri; order Salmoniformes; family Salmonidae; genus Coregonus; species Coregonus clupeaformis. Next base: position 37,047,898 of record NC_059215.1, on the reverse strand, counting down.
TTCCGTTTTTTAAATAGTGAACCAACATGTTTTCAGCACTTTTATTTCCATGACTGATCAAAACTAATTTTCTCATGCTCTCTCTTGTCTCTCTGCAGCACAGATATAGTGAGCAATATGTTTGCAACATCAAATCGCAATAAAATCACAGTATCGAACCGCAATACATATAGAATCATGAGAATTGCAATACATCGGCGCCCAGCCATACTTTAGAATGTGCAAGTGTGACGTTGTTTAGTCCTGGGCTAAAATCTCTCTTAACCTAGGGCTAAGTGCAGTTAGAACACAACTAGAACTCTCAATCATCTCAGTCATCCCTTCTTCCTTTTGATGTAAAGCTTTAAAATACTAATTTCGACATAGCATGCAACGCTAGCCATTTGTGAGTTGAATGCAGGCTCCCAGCTAATGCTAGCAGTCATTGCGGCAGTAAATCCGCTGAATTAATAATGAGCACCTTGACTGCAGAGCACTGGGAGCACCACTGGGGAGCCTGCAAAGATGGAGGGGAGAGTTAAACAGTCATTCTCTCTCAACTCATTCTGCAGACTGTCTGCTAAATGACTAAAATGTCAAATGTAACACGTAAAATGTGTATGTGTGTATTTAAATCAAAGGGCCACAGTCAGACAAACAATGTTCGAGATGAGCTGTTCCTTTCTCATCTCTTATAAGACATAGTAAGACACTGCAGTATGTCTAAACGGTTGGGAAGTTGAGAAATTGGTCTGAAAACATTCCTGACGAAGGTTCATGTCCCTGGCCAGACAGATGGACTGATACTGTATGTAATCCTCTTTTATATTATTTTATATCCGTTTTTAATATCACAGTCTACATTTCCCAACCACCCTGTGCAGAGCCCAAAGGAACTCTGTGCAGATGTTGGTATCCTACAGTGCAAGGCAGGTCATGAGAATGGCTGGAGGGGGAATTCAATATTAGTCACTGAGTCTAGAACTAGCGTGCTACTGTAACATGGTCTGTAAGACACTGCTGTCCCCGTGCTGGCCTGTGTTCCTTTATCCACAGAGGCTGACGCAGTGTTTCCAGTTTACATGAATGTGAAATTCAGTCACACACAAACAGACGAGTGCACATACCACATACACAGAGACACACATAGAGAGGCTCACACATGGCCCACAAACACACAGGCACGTATACACATACATACAAGTGCACACACACAAACACACACACACACACACACACATAAGCATTTAATTGGACGGTGTATACCATGTGTATCCCGTACATACGACTAATAAAGCTTGAAACTTGAAACAAACACACGATGGTCTTCACTCTTGTTCTGAAACAAATAATAATGCTAAAATATTTACGCCTTTTCACACTGCATTATCTTAGCCCAGAGTTATCCTTAACCCTGGGCTAAGGATACACACACACACACACACACACATACATTGGCCCACAGATACATACACACAGTGGGAGGGGTGTGCATTGCTGCCTCACAAATTCAGGCAGGGCCAGAAATAGCCTTTCCTCTAAAGGGGCCGGCGGAGAGTTGGGGGAAAACAATGCCAGCAATGCTTGTCCTCTTCACTGGGTTTAAAGAGCTCTATTCACTTCAACACGCACACGCACTGTCATGACTTCCTCCGAAGCTGCCTCCTCTCCTTGTTCGGTCAGGCTTCGGCGTTTGTCGTCACCGGCCTTCTAGCCACTGCCGCTCCTCATCTCATCATTCATCACTCATCATTTATTTTGTCTAGTTTATTACACACACCTGGTTCACATCCCCTCATCAGTACCTGTATAAGTGTTCCCTCTGCCCCCTTGTCTTTGTGTGTGATTGTTTATTGTGAGATTAGTGAAGCTAGGTGGAGCTCCTAGTATTTTGTATCACCGGGATATTTCCCTGTGTGCCTTGTTTTGACGCATTACTGCGTAACTTTGTGTTCTGGAATAAATCCTGTTATTCTGTGATTTACCCTCCTATGCCTGACTCTTTTGAAATCACCCATCATAGAATCACACACCAAGACATGGAGTCAGCAGGAGAGGAGCACATGCCTGGAGTCGTGGGGCGGGTCCGGGAGTATTCGACGATGCTAGCCAGCTTGGGAGAAGCGATGGATCGGGTTCTCCAGGTCGTCCAACGCCTGGAGAGGACCCAATCTTTCAGGACCAGCTGAGCGACCAGATCCAGCCACCCACACCCCAGCACCCAGAGGGATTCATATATCCCGACCTAGGGATTTTGACGGGACAGCTGCCCTCTGCCAGGGATTCCTCCTGCAATTGGATCTATACTTCTCGAACATCAGCCCGGCTCCATCGGAGCGGGAGAAGGTGTTCACCCTAGTCTCCTGCCTCTCGGGGAAAGCCCTGGAGTGGACCAAACCGGTCTGGAGTGAAGGAGGAGCCGCGTTAGGACAACTTCGGGGAGTTCGCTAGACTCTTCCGGGCTGTCTTCGATCACCGCCCGAAGGTAGAGAGGCGGCGAGCGGCTGGTCCACCTCAGGAAGGGGACAAGGACCGCGCAGGACTTTGCCCTGGAGTTTCGTACTCTAGCGGCTGGGACCGGGTGGATCGAGCGTGCCCTCATCAACCATTTCCGATGCCACCTATGTGAGGACGTCCGAAGGGAGCTAGCCTGCCGTGACACCACGTTTTCCTTTAATCAACTGGTGGACATGGCCATCCGGTTGGACAACCTGCTGGCTTCTAGAGGATGTCCTGGAAGGGGCCTGCCCCCCCCCCCCCAACCCGGATCATGAGAGGATGGAGCTGGGTGGTGCGGCGATCCGGGAGAGTGGAGGACGACAGCGCCAGTGTCATTCTGGTGGCACGAGAAGACATTTCACTGCACACTAATGTCAGCGTTCTTTTGGGTCTGGAGGCGGCAGGCAGGGCGCTCTCGCATCACCCCAGGTATCGAACACCCACACTCGTTCAGAGCCCTCTGCTGTGCACTGTACCATACATATCCACTTCCCTGATTACACAGTAGTTCCCCAGTGTAAGGCGCTGGTCGATTCAGGCGCAGCTGGGAACTTTATGGATAGGTTATTTGCTCGAGTGCGTACAACCTGGTGAGTGTCCGAGAGGGGGACGAGTGGAAGACAGCATTCAGCACAACCATGAGGCATTATGAATACCTGTGATGCCGTACGGTTTGATGAATGCTCCATCCGTCTTCCAGTCCTTTGTGAACGAGGTGTTTCGGGACATGCTTGGTCGCGGTGTAGTGGTCTACATCGATTACATTCTACGCACGCCGAGCATGTGTCCCTGGTTCGCAAAGGGCTGGCCGACTGTTGGAACATGACCTTTCTGCCAAGGCAGAAAAGTGTTTGTTTTTCCAGCAGTCCGTCTCCTTCCTCGGATATGGCATTACCACCTCAGGTGTGGTGATGGAGGGAGATCGCATTTCAGCCGTGCGTAATTGGCCGACTCCAACCACGGTTAAGGAGGTGCAGCACTTTATTGGCTTTGCCAACTACTATCGGAGGTTTATCCGGGGCTTTGGCAAGGTCGCAGCTCCCATCACCTCTCTGTTGAAGGGTGGGCCGTACCAACTCCGCTGGTCTGCTGAGGCTGACAGGGCCTACAGTAACCTGAGGATTCTGTTCACCTCAGCCCCGGTACTGGCCCACCCCGATCCATCACTACCGTTCATAGTGGAGGTGGATTACTCCCTCCAGATTACCGTATTAACCCCTTATTCCGGTGGTGGTTGGTCCGCTCCAAGGGGTCTGAGGTGCGGGAAGTTCCTCCGCCCCCTCTGGACATCGAGGGGGCCCCGGCTTACTCCGTCCGTTCCATCCTGGATTCGAGGCATCGGGTGGGGGCCTTCAGTACCTCATGGAGTGGGAGGGTTATGGTCCGGAGGAGCGGTGCTGGGTTCCGGTGAGGGATATCCTCGATCCCTCCCTATTGAGGGATTTCCACCGTCGCCATCCGGCTCACCTTGCTCCGCGTCCTCCTGGCCGTCCCCGAGGCCGGTGATGGCGCGCTGCTAGAGCTGCGCGTCAAGATGGGGGTACTGTCACGATTTCCTCCGAAGCTGCCTAGTCTCGGCGTTCGTCGTCACCGGCCTTCTAGCCACTGCCGCTCCTCATCTCATCATTACATTTGTTTAGTCTTGTTTATTACACACACCTGGTCATATCCCCTCATCAGTACCTGTATAAGTGTTCCTTGTCTTTGTGTGTGATTGTTTTTTGTGAGGTTAGTGAAGCTAGGTGGAGCTCCTGGTATTTTGTATCGCCAGGATATTTCCCTGTGTGCCTTGATGCTTCCAGTTCGCCTTTTTTTGCTCACTGGAGTGTTTTGACGCATTACTGCGTATCTCTGTGTTCCGGAATAAATCCTGTTATTGTGATTTACCCTCCTCCGCCGGACTCTTTCGAAATCACCCATCACACGCACACACTAGGGCTGTGACGATCATGGAATTTTGGGGGGACGTTTTTTTGTCAGGCAAATGACCACGGTCACTGTTAGAATTGTTTGAAATACAAGAAAAATACAAATGTTCTCCTCCCCTCCTCCCAGTCACGCTTCTCCTCTCCGCTAGCCTAGCAGCAGCAGTAAACTATCATGCGGAGCAGGCATGCACCTAGTTGACGTTCGCCAACCTTGCATGGATATTTCAATATTTTTTACGTCACGTGAAATGTATTTCAACTACATGTTGGTACATTTTCATCTTTGCTCAAATGCATGTAATGCCTGACAATATTCCAGAAATGCATGGCTATGACATCTAGTCTACAGAGTGGCCAAAGCAGTTCCTCATTCGGCTTCTTAAATTACTATTGGCATATTGATCAATGAAGATCATTTGTTGGGCCACCAAGCCAAAACTTTGGCAATGATATAATTTAAATTGTGATTAGTAAAACATACACTGCCGGTCAAAAGTTTTAGAACACCTACTCATTCAAGTGTTTTTCTTAATTTTTTGTAACTACACATGCAGGGATACAGGAAGCAAGTACAGGGTGAGGATTTACTAATAATATTTCATCTATCCTAAAAAATTTATCTAAAAATATATATTTTAAATATGACAATAGGATGACAATAGGTAGCTAATATTAGCAGACAGAGTGGTGATTTAGCTCAAGATTTGAGTTTATTTTTACAACTTTCCAAACTGGATAAAACCAGTTCAGTAGTACAGACTATCACTACAGATAGAATCTTTGCCATCACCGTGCTACAGCAGCAAAGGGAGTGCATTTTGAAGGAGACAGCGCATGTTTGAGGGAGGAGATGAAGACAGTTTGATATACACGAATGAAGGTAGCAAAACAATTGTTTATAATCATTAATTTACACTATTGGATGAAGTATATCTACTTGAAAATTAAGTTGATCACCAAATATGAAAGAAATGTATGGATTACAACGTTTATGACGTTTACATTTTTTGTTCACATTCATCCATAATCGTCGGTTACACGTTTATAAAATGATCGTGCAAGCCCTAGCACACACGTCAATGCACACTCACACACACACGCCTGCACGCACACGTACACATAAATTGCTTCTCCTTTCCATCAAACAGCTCAGGGCACCCATTAGCCAGATAGTTATTCTCTAATGGCCTCGCATGGCTTTGCTTTTCAGCCTTGTCCTCACCAAGTTCCTTGGTTTTGTAAGACAGACCTGTTGGGGACTGGGGACTATAGTGCCATCTGTGTTACTGAAGGAAGAGTCTCCTGTGATTCTATAGCCAAGGGAATACAGGCATTCCTGGTCATGGTCAAATGTTGAATGAATGAATGAATTCCTGGTTTAGGTCCAGGCCAGACAGCATTGTTGTCAAATAAAGGATCTCAGTGTCTTCTAAAAGATTAATCTACATTGATGAACAATCAATTAAGTTTATCCACTCAAGAACCTTCTTTCTTCTCATTCAACAACTCCCTAACATCAGGAGCTGGCCTCACTGACAACAGTAAACTGATTTGACTCCGAATGTGTCAATTAAAAAGCTGTCAATCAATATCAAATCAGTAATTGTGCCAGTCAAAAACAGACAAATGTTTACAGACAAAATCCATCACCAGTTCCTATTACCGGGGGAAACTAGAGTAGAATGGATTATAACATAACCAAGTCAGCCAAATCTGACATTAGATTTTTATTACCATGGCGCGCAGTCTATACTCCTATTGACTTGTATCGACTCGTGTTCCTTAAAATATGTGGTGGATCTGTGTAAAAGAGCTCTAACCTGCATTGTGAGACCAAAAATTGCTTGAAAAGTAACAAAAACATTTTAAACCTCTATTAGTTATTCAGGCTATTTGGTGGAGGAAAAGCAGTGTATATGTGGATGTTTTGATTCATTACATGCTTGACTTAGTACTTTGTACCTTAATGTATTTTTGTGGGGAGTTTATTTTGAGTTTGTTACATAGGAGAAAGTTCTAAGAGAATCCTTCCAAATTTAATTCGGAACATTCTCCCCAGAGGCCAATCCACCCCCACCACCACCATCAAAAAAAAAAAAAAAAAGAACAGGAAATACAGCAGGAGCTTTTAATTAAAGAGCAGAAAAGAGGAGGACCTCATCAGGTCTGCCACAAGGATGGCGAAACAGGAGGATACATACACACATACACACACACACACACACACACACACACACAGACAGGTAGACAAGCAGACAGGCAGATAGACTAGTAACAGACATTACATTAGTAGTGATGTGGTGAATCACTGTCACCTACTCACAATGCAAGCCTAAAGCACCTATAGAAAGTGCTGAATAAATGCAATCTATTACTATCAGCACTATTATTCAAATTCAAGGGAAAAGTTTAATTCAATAGTTTTTCAAGTGTTGAATAATGGATTTAACATGGTGAGTCATTGGGCCAAAATAAGGCCAACTGGATCTTGATGTTAGAAAAAGAACATCACTCGTCATCAGTGTCACAGGCGGTAGGGCAGACGTTGCTGGCGCATAGCCTTTTTACAAACTCACCAAAGTTGGTTAAGCAATTCTTGCTGCAGTGCTGTATGTCATTTCAAATCACTTCTAAGCAAAGAACAACATTTGAAGGAGTGCTTGTCTTTAGATCATGCTACAATTTGATTAGTAAAAGCAGTGCACTGAGCTGATACCTAAAGATCCCTGTGTTAGCCCCCAAATACAACTCTAGTTACAACTCCTTGTTAAAAAACTGTGGAATGTTTCCACATCAGTTATTAAAGACATCAGTTTCAATCTAAGAAACAATGGAACTCAATATGAATCTACTGTATGTGTGCATTAATCTGCAGTGGAACATTAGTGTAAATGTGCTGCCATCTGCTGGACTACAGTGCCATTGCAATATGCCAGAGCAGTTCTCAATGAGTATGTTTACATTCACATTAACAATTCGATTTAAAGTGATTATGGCAGTAGGCCATGGGGAGGGGGGGTGCTTCTGTAGTAGTAACTTGCCAGTTAGCCCTATTGACTTACTATGGGCTTGCGATCTACGCACACTACAGTGGGCATTGTAGGCAGGTAAACATGCCAAAATTAACACAGCATGTATTTATTAACGTATCAAGATCAAATATTGTAGTTAGGCAACATATGAGATGTGAGTAGGCAACGTTTCATTCCGAAGTCGGAGTGTATTTTTTTTGCTTCAGTTCAAATAATGGCCGACATTGATTTCAAGAAATCTTGCGTCATATTTTACGTGGTTGCGTTATATTTCTGTGCATACTTTCCATTGAAGTTTGCATCGATGCATGCTTCAAAATACAGTATGTTCAAACAGAGTACGCATTCGAGAAGTGCCCTCCATTTAGCATACTTTGATTTGGACTCACACTCCGACCCCCCTTTGCTCCAATTTGCGTGCTCGGAGGACGGTTGATGCATTTTAAGAAGCACCCAGTGTGTTTTAATCAGTTAATTGGTGACGTGAATATATTTAGTATAGTTTTATCTAAAAAGGATAACTTTTTGAATGTTTCACTCAGCAAAAAAAAATGAAATTCACTGAGTAGGGATGGTCCTCCCCTTCCTCCTCTGAGGAATCTCCGCTGGTGGAGGTCGCTAGCTACAGTAGTGTCTTCAACATAACCTAGCTTTTAGCTAGCTAGCTAGCTGCTCTGCAGTTCAAACTAGCTTGACCTGCTATAAAGTTAGAGAAACAAGTTGAGGAAAAAGTAACTAAACAAAACATGTTTTCTTATCACCTGAAACAATATATTTATCCTGTCCTGAATGAAAAGGTCACAATTTTGAAATCTCCCAAAATAAATGCGATCTCTGGCGAGAAACAGGCTCTCCTCCATCTTGCATTACAAACGCTACACTTGTCCGTTCAAGTGGCAGGGCAAGACTCCGTGAAGATGACATATGGCGTAATGGTAATGTAAACGGGGCAACATATACAAGTGAAGTGAATTGGAAAAACTGAAAGTATGTATCTTAGAAATAGCTTTCGCATACAAACTTTATATATCCAAACTCAAAATCAAATAGGCTTCGCAAAAATAACATGTGGTAGGACGTTTATTTTGATTGGTGATTTTCTGCATTTATTTAAGTCCCATCAGGTAGCTTGATTTCAGATGTGTCCATGTAAACAGGATTAGTAGGGAAATTGTTATTCTTGAAAAGCATATAAACGTTTTAAACAAACTGTTATATTTATCTGACTATCTACAATAATTGTATTATTGTACTCAATAGAAGTCAGCATGACAGCGACAGATTGGACAAGGTGACTTTTATGAATATATTCACCTGTATTTACCTGCCAAAAATGAAAAGCTAATTAGCTGCTAATGTGGCTATCATAAAGAACTACAAATGCCATGATGATCTGGAGGAGCCTGCCGAATCGTGGCAAAGGTAAGAATCTCTGGATTAACTATCTAATGTTAGCTAAATGTAATGTAATAATGAATAAATTGGCCACATTTCATTAAGTGGACAATTCTGTGAACTGTCTTGTCCAAGTTTTAAATTGACACAATACCTGTTAGTAAATGTGTCAGCTAGAGATGACATGCAGGAGCTTGCAGGGATTTGAAGTTTTGCATTATGTCTACTTTTATGCTAAATAGCATTTTCGAATCTGAGAGTAAATAGAGCCGAATATATTGATAAAAGTCACAACACAATGCCACAGTCTCAAGTTTTGATGGAGTGTGCAATTGGTATGCTGACTGCAGGACCAGAGTTGTTGCCAGAGAATTTAATGTTCATTTATCTACCATAAGCCGCCTCCAACGTCATTTTAGAGAATTTGGCAGTATGTTCAACCGGCCTCCCAATGGCAGACCACGTGTAACCACGCCAGCTCAGGACCTCCACATCCGGCTTCTTCACCTGCGGGATCATCTGAGACCAGCCAACCGGACAGGCGATGAAATCCATAGATTAGGGCCTAATGAATTTATTTAAATGAATTTATTTAAATGAATTTATTTCCATTTTGTGGCCCCCTTTCACCCTGCATTTGTATTAGAAGTCTGATGGCACTATAACTCAGTCAAATCTTGGAATTGTTGCAGGTTGCGTTTATATTTTTGTTCAGTGTAGTTCATTTAGCAGACACTCTTATCACACATTAGTGCCATCAGACTTCTGATACCAATGCAGGATGAAAGGGGACCATAAAATGGTGAACCTTTATAAAATAATTGTATAGAAAAGTATTTTGTATTTTGAAAATACAAATTACAGCTCTCGGAAGTATCTTGTTACAAAATACATTGGAGTGTAGGACCGAGTTTGGGAAACTATGCTTTAGCTAACCACCATACTAAAATATCCACACAAGCCACTGGCCAGCCAGCCATATATTATGAGTTAGAAATTATATGATTTTTGTATTATGAAGTTATTATTTGATACGAGCATTAAAGATAAATCACAATCAGTAAATGAAATCGAGCTAGCTAACTAGCAGATTTACATCAATCATCAACATCAATGATCAGCTGATCTTTTCCCGATGTGTTTAAGAGGCACTGTAACTAGCTTGCTTACAATTTGTGATGATGTGTCAGTGTGCTGTTGCAGAAATGAATAGGCCTATGCTCAAAAAAGTAAAACTTTTTGCTACAGAGGCATTTGGTATGTTAGGAATTTCAAGATATGAATTATAAAAGTCAAAATAACATCAAGCGGGGGTTGCCCTTTTTTATTTTGAGCACCTGCTCCCTGAAAGGTCTGTGCACAGCCCTGGTAAGCACTGCTCTGCATCGGAAAACCATCAATGTAAAACCTAAAGAATGAAACATGATGAGGAAAAACAATGATCAGGACTCCACTTTGTCTGACTGTAAATAACATACTTTCAAGATAAGGAAAAATTAGAGCTTCTTTGTAAATAAATACATGATTACATTTTAGTGAAGGAAAGTACTCACATAACAAAGTTTAACTGCATCTTCCCATAACACACTTTCACAAATAAGGAGAAACAAAAAGTCACAACTGCCGTCAATTAGATATCAGAGCCGATGACAGCATTAGATATATACTTAGCACTTGTGATAAAGCTCCAATTACACCCAGATGAGTTGATAACAGAAAGTAATTATAGCTTAGTGGGGGGAACATCAGAGGACGGCCAACAAACTACTCACCAGACCTGGGTTCAAATACTATTTGAAATCGTTTACATGCTTTGTGCATTTGCTTTAGCCGGCTTGGAGCGCCAGATGGGCAGGGTTTGTCATTTTGTGACCATTCCATTGGTTCCATTGCACCAGACAAACTGAATCAGGCACAGCAAAATGATTTGAAATGATTTCAAATAGTATTTGAACCCAGGTGTGCTACGCACAGGCCAGGCCAAACTCCAGCCAGTCAGTCAGAGAGAGCCATCTTCATAAGCAATTTGTAACTCGAGAGCACAATGACCTGTCACACTCAAGTGATCGCTCACAGAAGAAAACCTTGTTCTGAGACAATGGGTCACGGGGATCACGGGATGTCATGTGTCATACAGTCATGTGATATCCTCGAGTCTATTCTGCACGTCTTCAGGTCAAAACAGCAACTGTCTTTTGACCAATCACCAATTGTGTGGCGACAATGACTTATGGCTTCTTCCATGAACAGTGACACGCGAAGTAACTGATCTCTTATTTTGAACAGCGCTGAAAGTAGTTTACATTGCTTGTGATGTCCCCAGAGTACATTCCTTTAATGAATGCTTGACGTGATGGGTTTTGATTGTTTGTCATCTTACACTCTCAACATAATAAGGTCAGGTGACACCACTGGTGATTATGTGACTCCAGCCGGTCCCAGTTTGCTCCCTCCCCCTTGGCCCTAACCCCATCCATGTTTGCAGATCTGCATAGTGAAGCAATATATTGTGGAAGCTCCACCACTACACTGCTTACACCTGTCCAGACTCTTCAGATGTTATCGACTGACAGATTGCTATAACATATAATGTGGTTAGATGTCACTTAAAATAACTATCCAGGCGTTGTAAGATCTGGCAGGTGTCAGCAACGCCTGGGCCGAGGAACACACCCTGAAGCAAGTTCACCTGCACTGAGGCAAGTTCACCTGATTTCCAAAGTGGGGTTGGTTCATTTGTATCCCACCCTATAATGCCATACAATGTTCCAATGCTGTGCTGTCTATACTCAAGGACACATTAACATGTAAATTCACATAATAGTACTGTTTGCAGTCTTAACCTCCCACATTATGAGGTTGTCTGCCAGGGTTGGGGTCAATTCTGAATTGAGTTGCGGCTTGCTCTTTAATTCCAATTCAATTCTTTAATTTTAATTTACACTGAACAAAAATCTAAACGCAACATGCAACAATTTCAAGATTTTACTGAGTTACAGTTCAAAAAAGAAAAATCAGTCAATTGAAATTAATCCATTAGGCCCTAATCTATGGCTTTGACATAACTGGGCAGGGGCGCAGCCATGGGTGGGCATGGGAGGGCAGAGTAAACCCACTTGGGAGCGAGGCCCACCCACTGGGGAGCCAAGCCCAGCCAATCAGAATGGGTCTTTCCCCACTAAAGGGCTTTATTACAGAGATAAATACTCCTCAGTTTCATCAGCTGTCCAGGTGGCTGGTCTCAGGCAATCCCGCAGGTGAAGAAGCCGGATGTGGAGGTCCTGGGCTGGCGTGGTTACACGTGGTCTGCGGTTTTTAGTCCAGTTGGACATACTGCCAAATTCTCTAAAATGACATTGGAGGCGGCTTATGGTAGAGAAATGAACATTCAATTATCTGGCAACAGCTCTGTTGGACATTCCTGCAGTCAGCATGCCAATTGCATGGTCCCTCAAAACTTGTGACATCTGTGGCATTGTGTTGTGTGACAAAACTGCACATTTTAGAGTGGCCTTTTGTTGTCCCCAGCACAAGGTGCACCTGTGTAATGATCATGCTGTTTAATCAGCTTCTTGATATGCACACCTGTCAGGTGGAATGATTATCTTGGCAAAGGAGAAATGCTCAGTAATAGGGATGTAAGCAAATTTGTGAACAAGATTTGAGAGAAATAAGCGTTTTGTGCATATGGAACATTTCTGGGATCTTTTGTTTCAGCTCATGAAACATGGGACCAACACTTTAGATGTTGCGTTAATATTTTTGTTCAGTATAATCTGAATTGGCATCACCCCACAGGAAGCAAAATCTGAATTGAATTTGAATCAAAGGAAGTAGAATTTAGAGAGCAACTGCCCCTAAAAAACAACTTCTCATTAAGAAAGCAGCCTTTGGGGCATTGATATGAGTCAGACACATTTACTCTTCTGTCAAAATTGACTACAAAGTATAAATATGATAATTTCACACTTTTTAGTCAGTCAGAGTTTTGTCAGACTTCTGGTCGTGACCACATCACAACGTAAATGGTTGGGTTTGTTTCAATCCTGCCCACAGCTGGCAGCACACAAGTATTCATCAATTCGGAGTATAGCGTGCATCGTATTGCCTGTGGTAAATTTGGGTTCCTTTGGATATGCATATTCAGTGGGTAAAAAAAGTATTTAGTCAGCCACCAATTGTGCAAGTTCTCCCACTTAAAAAGATGAGAGAGGCCTGTAATTTTCATCATAGGTACACGTCAACTATGACAGACAAATTGAGATTTTTTCTCTCCAGAAAATCACATTGTAGGATTTTTATGAATTTATTTGCAAATTATGGTGGAAAATAAGTATTTGGTCACGTACAAACAAGCAAGATTTCTGGCTCTCACAGATCTGTAACTTCTTCTTTAAGAGGCTCCTCTGTCCTCCACTCGTTACCTGTATTAATGGCACCTGTTTGAACTTGTTATCAGTATAAAAGACACCTGTCCACAACCTCAAACAGTCACACTCCAAACTCCACTATGGCCAAGACCAAAGAGCTGTCAAAGGACACCAGAAACAAAATTGTAGACCTGCACCAGGCTTGGAAGACTGAATCTGAAATAGGTAAGCAGCTTGGTTTGAAGAAATCAACTGTGGGAGCAATTATTAGGAAATGGAAGACATACAAGACCACTGATAATCTCCCTCGATCTGGGGCTCCATGCAAGATCTCACCCCGTGGGGTCAAAATGATCACAAGTACGGTGAGCAAAAATCCCAGAACCACACGGGGGGACCTAGTGAATGACCTGCAGAGAGCTGGGACCAAAGTAACAAAGCCTACCATCAGTAACACACTATGCCGCCAGGGACTCAAATCCTGCAGTGCCAGACGTGTCCCCCTGCTTAAGCCAGTACATGTCCAGGCCCGTCTGAAGTTTGCTAGAGTGCATTTGGATGATCCAGAAGAGGATTGGGAGAATGTCATATGGTCAGATGAAACCAAAATATAACTTTTTGGTAAAAACTCAACTCGTCATGTTTGGAGGACAAAGAATGCTGAGTTGCATCCAAAGAACACCATACCTACTATGAAGCATGGGGGTGGAAACATCATGCTTTGGGGCTGTTTTTCTGCAAAGGTACCAGGACGACTGATCCGTGTAAAGGAAAGAATGAATGGGGCCATGTATCGTGAGATTTTGAGTGAAAACCTCCTTCCATTAGCAAGGGCATTGAAGATGAAATGTGGCTGGGTCTTTCAGCATGACAATGATCCCAAACACACCGCCCGGGCAACAAAGGAGTGGCTTCGTAAGAAGCATTTCAAGGTCCTGGAGTGGCCTAGCCAGTCTCCAGATCTCAACCCCATAGAAAATCTTTGGAGGGAGTTGAAAGTCTGTGTTGCCCAGCGACAGCCCCAAAACATCACTGCTCTAGAGGAGATCTGCATGGAGGAATGGGCCAAAATACCAGCAACAGTGTGTGAAAACCTTGTGAAGACTTACAGAAAACGTTTGACCTGTGTCATTGCCAACAAAGGGTATATAACAAAGTATTGAGAAACTTTTGTTATTGACCAAATACTTATTTTCCACCATAATTTGCAAATAAATTCATTAAAAATCCTACAATGTGATTTTCTGGATTTTTTTTCCTAATTTTGTCTGTCATAGTTGACGTGTACCTATGATGAAAATTACAGGCCCCTCTCATCTTTTTAAGTGGGAGAACTTGCACAATTGGTGGCTGACTAAATACTTTTTTTCCCCACTGTAGTATATATATAGTATATATATAGTTAGGGACCATCGGTAAATTACACATTGTACATGGGACAATATGTAAAAATTCCAATAGCTCCAAATTTCAATGACTTAAAGGGGCAATCAGCAGTTGCAACATCCATTTTTGGACTTATAATTTAATGATATGTACCCATTGATTTTTGAAGAATGTAACTTATAAATGCCTCATAAGTTTAGTTCAGCTGTTGTACCCCAATAGAACTTAAAATATAAGCTTGTTTTACTCCGTTTGTAAACAAAGAAAATGTAAACAAACACTATATAGCCCCAAAACATGGTCAAAGCTATAATTTTCAGTCTTTGCATCCATAGCTCTGTCTATGAATTCAAAAGTGGTTAAATTTCTCCAGCCACATCCCTCAGCTTTTTACCAAACCAGGGGCGAGGAGTCCGCTTTGTTATTTTTTCTACTGCTGATTGCTGCTTTAGAAACTTCAAACCAACTATAAATTGTAGAAATTCATATACAAATATCAAAAGCATTTAATGAGGGAAAAA
Source organism: Coregonus clupeaformis (assembly GCF_020615455.1). Classification (NCBI taxonomy): domain Eukaryota; kingdom Metazoa; phylum Chordata; class Actinopteri; order Salmoniformes; family Salmonidae; genus Coregonus; species Coregonus clupeaformis. The sequence goes on along the minus strand of NC_059215.1, from coordinate 37,032,788 downwards.
GGTGTACAACATGAAAATATTTTCTGGTTTACATTGTGCAATTAATTGATGGTCCCTAACTAGCCCTGGAGATAGGCTATCCAAGGTCAAACCAACTTTGGTACAGTCGCATACCAGCCGGCTGAAGCTAATTGGCAAAATAATTTGTCTAACTCTTCCCACCTGCAAACACACACGAGACACCCACTTCAAACCACACGCCAAAACCAACACACATTTGAATTCAGTCATGGCCGCTAGCATTTCTTAATTAACCAAATGAAAAATGAGGCCAAATCAGGAAGTTCAGCCACCCTTTAATTAAATGAAATTCAATGAAATTCAAATGGCTTAAATATTCTACACATCACCATAGTAATGCTTATTTTGACATAATGTATGGTTACCAATAGCATTTCAAACTCATTCTCTCAAACAGTGGTCTGGAAATATTATAAGATCATGTTGTGGGTTATTTCCTTAATGTTTTAAAATATCAATTTTACTTCCCAGAATGCATTAGAACAAACACTGCAGTATGGAAGGGAACAATCTACAGATGTTGGATTTTAACTTGATCACTCTTTTGTTGTGGAGAATCAGGACATTCAAATTAGCCTTGTGAATGTTAAAAAAAATAGCAGTTCTCCCACTTGCTCAAATGCTTTAGTTTAGTTTTTTGCTCTAGCACTACACAGCTCATTCAAATGATCAAGCTTTGATAATTTGCATCAGCTGTGTAGTGTTAGGGCAAAAAACTAAACGTGCACCCCTTGGTGTCCCGAGGACCGAGTTTGGGAAACGCTGTAGGGCCTAGGTCCTATTACTGCAATATTCAAATGTACAAAAATGTATCTGAAATGCATCCATACACATCAACAACCGTCGTTTTATATAGCTTAATAACACAAGATAGATATTGGTCTCCACTAGGCTATAGGCCACACACAGGGCTGCCCAACCCTCTTCCTAGAGATCTACCGTCCTGTGAGTTTTCAGTCAAACCCAAATTTAACACACCTGATTCTACTTATTAGCTGCTCAACAAGACCTTAACTAGCTGAATCAGATACGCTAAATTAGTGTTAGACTGCAAACCTACAGGACAGTAGATCTCCAGGAAGAGGGTTGGGCAGCCCTGGCTACGGCATACAAGTGTCTAATGCAGGGGTACTATTGGGGATTTATTATTCTCCTAAATTGATGGGATGACTAACTTAGAAAGAATGCATTCTTGACTGGGCTAATGTAGGCTGTGACACCTGGCAGGCTGTGATTGATGTGAAGAGCTGTTTTAGGGGGTAAAGGGAGATAAGGATTTGCCTCCAAATGCTAGACTATACTGGTTCTTTGTGATCTGTGAGCCTTCCTTGGACGTAGGAATGATGTCTAAGGGAGCTGGCTCTTCTCACTATGATAGGTTGTTATGATAAACTTGTGCCTGGCTGAAGTGTGCAACAAATGGCGCCGAGGAGATGAGACCAACCCCTGAACCAACGGATTGGCTGAGTAAGTTTAAACCACGCTCAAGTCTCTACTCTAATTGGCCAGCAGAGAAGTGGGAAATTCCCTCTGTCAGAGTATTTGAGTATTGGATCTGGAACAATGTCTTTAGTTCTCTGGGGTGTCCTGCGAGGCATCTCAGAGAGCCCGTATATACGAAACATCATATTTACCATTGAAGGTTTTTGCATTAATTAAAATAACTAGTATATCTTAGAAGTCGTGTTGACCTCTTTTGTTCCTAATACCAGATTTGAATTGACGCGACTTTGACAATTGGTGACCCCGACGCGGTCTGGTAGAAGGGACTTCGCTGGGTAATGTCCGGCACATTTGGTCACCTCTTTCATCGAACCGTATGTTTCACAAACTGCCCGGGCTTCTAAAAAGGTAAGCAGATACCTATTGTTAAATAACTGAAGATCTGCACATTGGCTTTATCCAAATTAATTTTGTGAAACACCTGTCTGATGTAAGTGAACTAAATTATGAAACTATTATGAGTAGATAAGCACAATATTGTGACATGCAAACCTTTGCTAAATGTGATGTTTAAAACCATGGTACCAGAGAGTGTTGGTTCTACCGGCAAGGTCCGTTAAGATACGGCTAGGTTCAGGAGACAATACTGACATCTACCGGCAAGGTCCGTAATTGCGACAATACGGCTAAGGTTCGGAAGATATAGGGAATAATTGGTTTAAGTAATTGCTATCGGCAAGGTTCGTAACTACGACAGTACGACTAAGGTTCGAGGAATTACACCGGCAAGGTCCGTAACTGAGATACGGCTAGGTTCGGGAAATTTTAGATAAATACTAGCGACTGGCAAGGTCCATAACTTCGAGGATATGGCTAGGTTCAGCGGAGTATTTTTTAAAGATAGTAGAAGAGGCTGTGTGCCCAAATAGATTGTGTGTGGAATATAAGTGTGTCATTTATGACTGTGTGACATATTTAACTGTATGATAGGATTATGACTGTGTATTGTGAGTGAGGGCGATAACTGTGTACTATTTTTGCTGTGTGATAACTGTATACTACGCTTAACTGTGTACCATTTTTGGCTGTGAATACAAAGAATATTTTAAAACAGTAAATAATTAGAATTACAAATAGGAAATAAGGTTTAAATTGTGCAAACGTTAACAAAAGACACCCATAGGAGGTACTATAAAAAAGTTAGACAGTGCGAAAGTGTTGTCGTATGCATGAAAGTGTGAATGATAAACCTGTATACCTTGATAGAAAACAAATTGGGAATCAAAAGACGTTTGTGGCTGTTCAAACGGTATAATTTGGGAATAAATGTTGGATTTGTGGTTACTCAAACCATATAACCCGTCAGTGACAATCGAAAACATGAAATGAAAAGTGATGAATGAGTGTGACTGAACTAAAACGTTTGAACTGATATATTTGAAATATAACATTTGGTGTTTGACATAGTATAATACTGCTTTTGAATAGTTGTGTCGAAGCAATTCGGTTTAGTATTTGATTTGAGGTTTGATGTTTGACATAGCATAATACTGGTTTTAGGTGCTTGGTTTGGGCTATTTGGTTTATTATTTGATTTAACGTTTAAAGTTTGACCGTGCAAAATACTGGTTAAACAATTAGACCGAAATAATTCGGTTTATAAACGTGCACCAACTTTAACTAATTAGGTGGGAATTATTTGATTTAAATAAATGGACTGGAGTACTTTGAGTAACGGCGGAATATTGGAGGCGCGCTGGGACGAGAAAACAGCTCCTCACAGCTCCTCAAAAAGCCTGTTCCCCCTGGACGAGAAAAAAGGTAGAGTTGCGAGGGGAGGGGCTGGAGAGAGCCATGAAAAGACTGGGAGATGGCTGGGAACGCATGTGGGTATCTGACGAGAGAATGTTCTAAACTTGCTCACCCGAGCGTCATAGGTGAGAAAGTAGAGAATGTTTACATTTGCGGTAATTTGGCAGACGCTCTTGTCCAGAGCGATTTATGGAAGCAATTGGGGTTGAGTGCCTTGCTCGAGGGCACATCGGCAGATTTTTCGCCTGGTCGGCTCGGGGATTGGAACCGGCGACCTCTCGGTTGTTGGCGTGGCGCTATTGGTCACTAAACTGCCAGCCGCCCCATATGAGTTTAAGATTGTGGCGTGGTTGGATAATGTGATTGGAATAAACTGACCATAAGTAATGTTGTTTTAGACGTAATGTATAATATAGTACAAAGCAGATGGAGGGGTAAATTGAACTAATTATCATGGTAGAGCTAACGTAGTACAGTGAGGGAACTTCATTTTGTGTCAGAGGGTAAGATGAGATCATTAATGGTACTATTGGTGGAAATATATTTATCATTTCAAGGCATGGAGTAACAATCTGCATTTATGAGTGTAAATTCCACGGCTGATGTGTTGATTGAATGAGTACGATGGAGTATTTAGTTTGGTAATGTTGAATGGACTATTTGTAGCGTGTTTAGGGGTTAAATAGAAAAACTCACATATTCAATAGGGAATGGGTAAGAGAGAGAGAGTTGTTTTTGCTGAGGTGAAAGCTACTGCGATTTTCATTTGGTGACGTCACTTGCTCTATGAACTGGGAGTAGTTACATTGAGAGTATCGCAGATGGTGTGGAGTGACTGGCGATGTCCCTGGTTCGAACACAGGTAGGGACAGTAGACAAAGCTTTCGCAGTGGGGCTATATACCTAGATTACTATGTGGATTGAGAAATGTGAAAGGTTGAATTAGATAGCTTAAATAGAAGTATTCTAGAAAAGTCTATGAAAATATGTTATAAGGTTACCATGCGCTCTCCCCGAAGGAGCAAGGGGAGGGTGAGAGACAGTATAGTTCAGATGGTAGGAATGTCATTAAGCGTATGCTGACCAACGATAGCAAGTATTTGTTTTATTAATTAGGGCCTAATCAGAGAGAACAGTTAAATAAATTGAATAGCGAACTGAAATGGGTTAGCGGGAAAATACAAGATAATTGGACGATTTTAGAACGATAATTTATTTTGGTTAGGATGAAAGTATGCATTGGCTGTTGTGCTGGGGAATAGCGCCAGCCTGTGGTGGGTTATGGATTTGTTACACAAACTTATATTTTAAATTAAAGTGATGGAATAGACTACAATTATAACATTATCAGAAAAAAGACACAATTTAATGCGAAATAGTTATTACAATTATTATTGATAGTTATTACAGTTATTATCATTGATCCAGTAATGATATAAGGATAGTAGAGGAAGGCAGGGGATTTAATCTCATTTAGGGAAGTTATATTAGGAAGAAAATACCATTAAATGAGGGAACATTTGATGTAACCGTGATTGTATTGGCTAAAAACTCAAATATGACATTTACAGGGGAGACAGGAACAATATAAGGGGAGACAGATTTTCCTAGGGGGTTGAATAAATAATTGATAAATGGATCATTTGAGATGAGATCACATGTAGCAGAGTTAGGGTAATCAATTAAATAATCATTGTATACTCGAGGAATTTTGAGTGGTTTAATGGATTAGTTAGGAGGAATTAGAATGATACAAACAATTATTGATGGGTTAAGACTGGGAATATCTATCATGTTTTGTGTGTACTACCATCTTTAGATTATAACTAGGAGAAAGTGATTAGCTCATCTCAGTTAGGCAGTATTTAGGTCATAAAAGTGAGCTATCAAATTGAGTGAGGCCTGGCTATTTGTGATTGTTGTTTTTCAAATTGGGTTAAAATGGGTTCACAGAGCCAGAGGCTGTACAGAGAAAGGTGGAGCCCCCATGTTGCCCTAGTGAAAGAACATTCAGAGGAATGGTTATCACTAGGTAAATGGATAAAACAGGGGAAAAGCATTACTGACTGGCAGAATACACCAAATGGGGATCAGTATGGCCACTCCACTGGGAGATATAGAAGAAAGTTAAATTGGAGAGCAAAAAACCCAGCCCAGTGTCCATCTGGAGATAAGTTTTAACGGATGACAGGAATAGATTTTCTTAACTCAGGAACAGGAGGCTGAGTTAGAAGCAATTCCGTTCAAATTATGGTCACAAGGACAGCAGATGTAGGACTAATTAAGGGGGTAGCTCCAGTACAAGTGATTCCTCGATTCGATAATAGACCATACCAAAAGCAATATACTATGAAACCAGAAGCAATAAAAGGGATAACACCCACATTTGAGCATTTACTTAAGGGAGGGGTGATAATTCCTGGAGATGAGGTACAATGCAACTCTCCAGTATTTCCTGTTAGAAAGGAGGCACCTAGCGCCGACTGGAGGATGGTCATGGACTTGCAGGGGGTTAATAGAAATATTATTCCCAGAGTTCCATGTGTACCAGATCCACATACATTGCTGAACCAATTGAAACCAGAGAACTCCTATTTTACAGTGATAGATTTAGCTAATGCTTTCTTTAGTATCCAAGTTCATCCGGATAGTCAGGGGTGGTTTGGCTTTACTTTTCAGGGAAGGAAATGGACTTAGGCTAGGATACCTCAAGGCTACTCGGAAAGTCTTACAATCTTTGTCCAGGCTATAACTAGGAATTTGGGAAAGTTTGAACCTAGGGAAGGAAGCCAAATGTTAGTATATGTAGATGTTATTCTATTGGCTAATCCCACTCAGGAGGGATGTAAGAGGGATACAATCCAATTGTTAACCTTCCTGGCAGAACAGGGACACAAAGTGAGCAAAAATAAACTTCAACTTTGGTAGAGCGAGGTCATTTACCTAGGACACACTATAACACAGGAGGGGCGAATGTTAAACTCATCCAGGAAAACTGCTATATTTGAAGCGCCAAAACCGTTAAAACAAAAAACTAATGATGAGCTTTTTGGTAATGATAAAGTGCTGTAAAGTTTGGATACTCCATTATGTACTGCATACGGGTAAATTAAGTGATCTTATCTATGGGAAGGCAATGGTAGCCCATGGTAAAGTAATTTGGAACTCTAAGGAGGCATACATACATCAGGGATGTTATCCAAATGGTAGAGAGTAACGAGGGATATGACATTGGTAGTGATTTACAGATGATGAGGTTTTTTGGTGAGCTATTAGATATAACTGGGTTAATCATGAACATAGAGATTTTTATTCTTTGTTGCTAGACAGAAGACTTAGGTGACCTAAAAAATAGACTTGGTAGAACAGAGTTTGAACTAAACATAAGTGTTTTTACAAGATAAGAGATTGATTGATTGGATTACTAATTGATTCTGAACTGGATGAAAGTTGAATTTAGCTGCCATAAAAGAAAAAGGAAGTGGGAGGAGCAATAAAGACGCAAAAGATAATCTCAAAAATGAAAGGCATGGCAATTGGATGATAAATTACATAAGGATGGTTTAGAAAGGTGGTAATATTGACACATGGGCAAATCATGTGTCAAAAAGGGGGAGTGATAGGATTAAATAATAATGATAGGATTAAATAAAAAATAAAAAATAAAAAACAACAATAGAAATTGAGAGCTCAACATGTATGTGTGAAGATAGTTTATTAACCACACCCGTATGTCAGAGGTTTTGTGCCCCACAGGTGAACTAAAGGAGAAGGTGACCCACTCTATCTCACCAGGAGACTGGGTGTGGATCCAGTCCCTAAAAGAAGAAAAACTGGAAGCAGGCCTGTTGGGAAGGGCCCTATCAAGTCCTATTAGATCCACCTGGGTGCATGTCACACACTGCAAAAAGGTAAACCCAGTTACACCTGATGAACAAACACAGAGTTAGGAGAAAGAACCGATCACCATTAGGGCTCAGGGGTTGGCTCCTTAACGAAGATTCCCTTACCCTGTCTGATCATCCCTGTGTGAGTTTGGTAGAAGGTGAAGTAATGGGTTGGCGTCTGACATGTTCTCAGGGCGAGGGTGGGGATTCACAGGTCTCCTGACGGTAGGTAGCTGTCTGATTGTGGGGGCCATATTCCTAACACACTCAAACCCTTCTGATCAGCCAAAAGTAGTAGTTAACCTAAAACAAGTTGATAAAATAATACCTGAGCACAGTCTATGAAGGCATAGGAGACAGCTAGACGTAGGGAAAGGGGAAGATTAGGGACTTTAGGGGAGGACATCACTGTATGTGTGTCGCCGTGTACATCCTGGGACTATGTAGTTGCTCATGTCGAGAGCGTGGGGGATGTGTAGGTCTCCGTGCACAGTTTGGGGACAGGTGTAGTGTTGTGAGGGTAGGGAATTGCCAGAGGTGGCAGTGCGACCCATAGAGGGGTGGGTACTGTCTGAGGGTCTGAAGTGCACAGGAACGGGTTTGTCCTCCATGCGGGCCGCCTGGGAGTGTGGTGGGGGAGTCTTGTAGTAACTTGAACTATCTGTGTCCCCCGATAACGAGGTCATTCCGACCTAGGTTGCCTACGTTTGAGGACTCAGGGGATTCTAATTGTTTTTCTAGGACTAGTAAGATAGGATACAGAGTAGGGCATCTTAGCTCTGCTCCTACACAGAGAATATCACAACTGAAAGAGACCATGACTAATCTCTCCTCTTTGTTGCAGCCAGAGGATTTTAGGAACTAAAACCAGGCCTGTGCTGACATCTGATGGTTGTGTGGTGATAACTGATTGTGAACTCACCTACATACGCAAACAGTCAAACGTGTCAGAGACTGGTGAGTTGTCACGTAGAAAGTAGGACCTCCTCCCGGGATCCTTTGATGAAAGGATCCTGTGATGGGATAGGAGCACCTCGAGGGGTTCCAGAACAATTCAAAGCTAGGAATCAGATCGCAGTTGAGTTTGAATCAAGTATTTTTTGGTGGTCAACAATTAATAAAAACGTAGATTGGATCAATTATATTTACTATAACCAGCAAAGATTTATAAACCACACTCGTGATGCAATAAAGGGATTAGATGAGCAGACAGCGGCAACTAGCTTAATGACAGGGCAGAATAGAATAGCTTTAGATATGCTTTTGGCTGAGCGGGGCGGAGTTTGTGTTCTGTTTGGATCTATGTGCTGTATTTTCATCCTCAAACAATATAGCACCGGACGGGTCAGTGACAAAAGAGCTTCAGGGGAGTAACTACACTGACGAACAAACTGGCTGAGAACTCTGGTATTGATAGCTCCATAAACGGTTGGTTTGATAACATATTTGATAAATGGAAAACTATTGTTGTAACTATTCTGGGTGAAGTTATAGCTTCTATGGGTATACTTGTTCTTTGTGGATGTTGTCTTATTTCCTGTGTCTGAGGTTTGGTGAGAAAGGAGATGGAGAAGGTGATTTCCCAACAGATGGTGAGATACGGCCCAATCTTGGACTCCAACCAAGGAATTGAGGATATGACCTACCAGGCTTGGTGGAGTGACACTAGAGGGTGTCTAAAGGGGGCCAAAATATACTTCTCTGTTTGTGTTTTATGTTGTAATAGTCTTATGTTTTGTGTTCTATTAATCCTGTGTTTTATGCTTTATTAATCAAGTTAATCATGTGAATGTTTGTCTTTCCTTATGTGATGGTTGGAAGTTCTTTGATGACTGGTAACAATTTGCAAGTGGGGTGTAGATGAACTGAGGGTTTGAATTTTTTAGTATCATTATGGCCTATTAATAAAAGTGTGATTTTTTGTTTGTATTGTATTATAATGAATGACAATCTGTGTTTTCTTATTTTTTGAATCACACACAGGTGTGAAAAGGGGGATTATTGGGGATTTATTATTCTCCTAAATTGATGGGATGACTAATTTAGAAAGAATGCATTCTTGACTGGGCTAATGTAGGCTGTGACACCTGGCAGGCTGTGATTGATGTGAAGAGCTGTTTTAGGGGGTAAAGGGAGATAAGGATTTGCCTCCAAATGCTAGACTATACTGGTTCTTTGTGATCTGTGAGCCTTCCTTGGACGTAGGAATGATGTCTAAGGGAGCTGGCTCTTCTCACTATGATAGGTTGTTATGATAAACTTGTGCCTGGCTGAAGTGTGCAACAAATGGCGCCGAGGAGATGAGACCAACCCCTGAACCAACGGATTGGCTGAGTAAGTTTAAACCACGCTCAAGTCTCTACTCTAATTGGCCAGCAGAGAAGTGGGAAATTCCCTCTGTCAGAGTATTTGAGTATTGGATCTGGAACAATGTCTTTAGTTCTCTGGGGTGTCCTGCGAGGCATCTCAGAGAGCCCGTATATACGAAACATCATATTTACCATTGAAGGTTTTTGCATTAATTAAAATAACTAGTATATCTTAGAAGTCGTGTTGACCTCTTTTGTTCCTAATACCAGATTTGAATTGACGCGACTTTGACAGTACTCAACTCTTACCCTACGAGGTTCGGAGCCTGCTGGTAGTCTGTTCTACCTGATAATGAATTGCACACACCTGGTGTCCCAGGTCTAATTCAGTCCCTGATTAGAGGGGAACAATGAAAAAATGCAGTGGAGCTTGCTTCGAGGTCCAGAGTTGAGTTTGAGGGGTCTAGTGTATCCTAAGGTTACAAATGAACTGTCAAAATTGAGTTCAATTGTGGCCTGGGGTGGTCTAGCGGTTAGGGCAGCTGCCTCTAGCGAACACACATAGGCTTACCGTGTCACTGTGGGTTCTATTCCAGCCCAAGTCCTTCTGGCACAAATAACACAAGTATTAACACATTTCAAATATAGACAGTCCAGGGTTATTTTAACCCCGATCTTGATAAGAAATGACCATACCAGACACTTTTGTATAACATAAATAGTAAACAAATAAAATAATAAAAGTACAGCAACATTAGCTTCCATTCATACAAAGTGTCAGATAAATTGCCACAGTAGATTGGTCGTATCCGATCAGAAAACTACAATTTTGTTTTTACACCTTATCGTAAACTGTGACAGCAAACAACTTAGTGCAATTGATTTGACATGCATTTATTATTAAAGCCTGCCAGCACCATCTTGCAGATGTCCCCCAGCACAGGTAGTCTTCAATGAAGACTGACATCAAACAAAGTCCATAGGCTGTACAGTTTCAATTACGGTCATTCAATGTTGAATTAATATCTATCAATGTGCACAATTTCATAAAAAGGTATATGGTACTCAAGACATTGGAATAATTACACAATTTGAATAGCATTAATGCAAATGGATTTCAAATCAAATCAAATTGTATTTGTCACATGCGCCGAATACAACAGGTGTAGACCTTACAGTGAAATGCTTACTTACAAGCCCTTAACCAACAATGCAGTTTTAAGAAAGAATACCCAAAAAATTCACAAAAAATACAATATAAAATAATACGAAATAAAAAGTAACAAATAATTAAAGAGCAGCAGTAAAAATAACAATAGCGAGTCTATAGACAGGGGGTACCGGTACCGAGTCAATGTGCGGGGGCACCGGCTAGTCGAGGTAATTGAGGTAATATGTACAGCAGCGTAAAAGAGGGGGGGAATGCAAATAGTCTGGGTAGCCATTTGATTAGATGTTCAGGAGTCTTATGGCTTGGGGGTAGAAGCTGTTTAGAAGCCTCTTGGACCTAGACTTGGCGCTCCAGTACCACCGTGCGGTAGCAGAGAGAACAGTCTATGACTAGGGTGGCTGGAGTCTTTGACAATTTTGAGGGCCTTCCTCTGACACCGCCTGGTATAGAGGTCCTGGATGGCAGGAAGCTTGGCCCCAGTGATGTACTGGGACGTACGCACTACCCTCTGTAGTGTCTTGCGGTCGGAGGCCGAGCAGTTGCCATACCAAGCAGTGATGCAACCAGTCAGGATGCTCTCGATGGTGCAGCTGTAGAACCTTTTGAGGATGTGAGGACCCATGCCAAATCTTTTCAGTCTCCTTAGGGGGAATAGTTTTTGTCATGCCCTCTTCACGACTGTCTTGGTGTGCTTGGACCATGTTAGTTTGTTGGTGATGTGAATGGGGCGTGCTCGGTCCTCTTCTTTTCCCTGTAGTCCACAATAATCTCCTTTGTCTTGATCACGTTGAGGGAGAGGTTGTTGTCCTGGCACCACACGGCCAGGTCTCTGACCTCCTCCCTATAGGCTGTCTCATCGTTGTCGTTGATCAGGCCTACCACTGTTGTGTCATCGGCAAACTTAATGATGGTGTTGGAGTCATGCCTGGCCATGCAGTCATGAGTGAACAGGGAGTACAGGAGGGGACTGAGCACGCACCCCTGAGGGGCCCCCATGTTGAGGATCAGCGTGGCGGATGTGTTGTTACCTACCCTTACCACCTGGGGGTGGCCCGTCAGGAAGTCCAGGATCCAGTTGCAGAGGGAGGTGTTAAGTCCCAGGGTCCTTAGCTTAGTGATGAGCTTTGAGGGCACTATGGTGTTGAATGCTGAGCTGTAGTCAATGAATTGCATTCTCACATAGGTGTTCCTTTTGTCCAGGTGTGAAAGGGCAGTGTGGAGCGCAAAAGAGATTGCATCATCTGTGGATCTGTTGGGGCAGTATGCAAATTGGAGTGGGTCTAGGGTTTCTGAGATAATGGTGTTGATGTGAGCTATGACCAGCCTTTCAAAGCACTTCATGGCTACAGATGTGAGTGCTACGGGTCGGTAGTCATTTTGGCAGGTTACCTTAGTGTTCCTGGGCACAGAGACTATGGTTGTCTGCTTGAAACATGTTGGTACTACAGACTCAGACAGGGAGAGGTTGAAAATGTCAGTGAAGACACTTGCCAGTTGGTCAGCGCATGCTCGGAGTACACGTCCTGGTAATCCGTCTGGCCCTACGGCCTTGTGAATGTTGACCTGTTTAAAGGTCTTACTCACATCGGCTACGAAGAGCGTGATCACACAGTCGTACAGAACAACTGATGCTCTCAAGCATGTTTCAGTGTTACTTGCCTCGAAGCGAGCTTAGAAGTAATTTAGCTTGTCTGGTAGGCTCGTGTCACTGGGCAGCTCGCGGCTATGCTTCCCTTTGTAGTCTGTAATAGTTTGCAAGCCCTGCCACATCCGACGAGCGTGGGAGCCGGTGTAGTACGATTCGATCTTAGTCCTGTATTGACGCTTTGCCTGTTTGATGGTTCGTCGGAGGGCATAGCGGGATTTCTTATAAGCTTCCAGGTTAGAGTCCCGCTCCATGAAAGTGGCAGCTCTACCCTTTAGCTCAGTGCGGATGTTGCCTGTAATCCATGGCTTCTGGGTGGGGTATGTACGTACAGTCACTGTGGGGACGACGTCATCAATGCACTTATTGATGAAGCCAGTTACTGATGTGGTGTACTCCTCAATGCCATCGGAAGAATTCCGGAACATATTCCAGTCTGTGCTAGCAAAACAGTCCTGTAGCGTAGCATCTGCTTCATCTGACCACTTTTTTATTGACAGAGTCACTGGTGCTTCCTGCTTTAGTTTTTGCTTGTAAGCAGGAATCAGGAGGATAGAATTATGGTCAGATTTGCCAAATGGAGGGCGAGGGAGAGCTTTGTACACATCTCTGTGTGTGGAGTAAAGGTGGTCTAGAGATTTTTTCCATCTGGTTGCACATTTAACATGCTGGTAGAAATGAGGTAAAGCAGATTTAAGTTTCCCTGCATTAAAGTCCCCGGCCACTAGGAGTGCCGCCTCTGGATGAGCGTTTTCCTGTTCGCTTATGGCCGTATACAGTTCATCGAGTACGGTCTTAGTGCCAGCATCGGTTTGTGGTCGTAAATAGACAGCTACGAAGAATATAGATGAAAACTCTCTTGGTAGATAGTGTGGTCTACAGCTTATCATGAGATACTCAAGCAAAACCTTGAGACTTCCTTAGATATCGTGCACCAGCTTTTGTTTACAAATATACATAGACCGCCACCCCTTGTCTTACCAGAGGCTGCTGTTCTATCCTGCCGATACAGTGTATAACCCGCCAGCTGTATGTTATTCATGTCTTCATTCAGCCACGACTCTGTGTAACATAAGATATTACAGTTTTTAATGAAAAAACTGACCCTGCTGACACTGTACGTTAAAGTGTGATATGTCACGACGTAACGTACGGCGCGCATTATTCAGTCATTCTGTTCCGTACATCCTCTTTTCACCAGGTGTAGCACTCGTCTCCGGCTCCTTACCAAGCACCCCGATCTCCTTCCGCGATATCTCCTTTTCTTTCTACTGCGAATGACGGGGATGAGGGCCCTGTCAGATGTCTGGAGCAAATCCCTCTCGTCCGACTCATTAAAGAACAATTATTTGTCCAGTTCAAGGTGAGTAATCGCTGTTCTGATGTCCAGAAGCTCTTTTCGGTCATAAGAGACGGTAACAGCAACATTATGTACAAAACAAGTTACAAACAATATGAAAAAACACACAAAATAGCACGGTTGGTTAAGAGTCCATAAAACGGCAGCCATCCCCTCGGCGCCATCTTCTCACAATATCATTTCACAAGTACATATGACAGTGAATGCACACTAAAAAGATTTACACCAAGTTTGATGTTACATTTTTCACTCAGAATGAACAGCTAAGTCAAACAACAATCAATACCAAAATGTCAATATCAATCATGTTACTGGTATGGAAATCAGGCACATTTCACCATGGAATTAAATTTTTTATTTTATTTTTGCATTTTAGCTAACCCTAATCCTTTTCCTAACCTTAACCTACTCCTCCTAACCTGTAACGTTAATTATACTTACCGGCTACGAAAAGTAAATTTTGGTCCCTTCTAGACAAAACCGGATTTACACATCATCCTCCTTCTCTTCCGAACCTCTCCTTTCCACTTTGAAGGGTATTTTCTATTCTTGGCTGGCCCATTCTCCTCCCCTTCGGTTGTGCCGCTACAAGCTGTAAATAAAATGACACACACAAAAAACTTGATTTCTAGTATATGGCACAAAATGTTTACTGAGATGATACACTGACTGTATGACAGAGGTGCTTATAGACCCATAAAAACAGAATGACATTTAGACACACACACAGAGAGTGAAAGAGAGCAATGCGTGAGAGGATGCTGCGGTGGACTGACCCATTGATCTAGCTAACGTTAGCTAGCTACATGGTTGACACTGCAACTAGCTAGCTAGCTTAGCCAGTTTATTTAGTGGCAACCGAATGTGATAGCTAGTTACCTATTGCCACACACATCTAATTAATCTGTTCACTCTTTATGCCAATGACAAGGTGGCTAGTTGGCCAACAAACAGAGATCATATGGGGAGCTAAAAAACGCATATTAAACTTTTTCTGTCGGATTCTGGGTTAGCCAAAGTTAGCTAACTAGCTAGCTAGTTAGATACCTAGTCATTTGTGTTGTACTTGTTCTCAAAACACAATTTCAACAGCAGAATTATATTTTAGAAATACTTATTTTACTCCAGAAATATATAATATTACAAAGGCAGAAGGTAATTAAAGTGCAACTTACCTCAGATTGCGTCTGGCTGAGAACCAAAGAATAAAAAAATCCTCAGGAATTACTTGAGTGAGTGTACAAGTACAGCCCACAGAGAGTAAGTAGAAAAGTAACGCACTTTTGTACATCGTGCTGTTCCGTACATTTGACCTTATTTTAGCACCCCAAAAAACGTAATACTTCCAGGTCAACTGTAATATGAATACCATTGTAAAGCACAATTTCTCCCCTTTCTAGCAAAGTAAATGATGAGACCTTCATGCTGCCCGTCTCTGCATGATCGAAGAAAGCAATGGCGCTCCGCCGGGTCTTTTTAAAAATGGCGGGTGGGGAAGCGAAAGCTACTGCGTCATAGTGAAAGGGGGAGATATGTCATGTGGGGAACTGGCTTTTTTCACCCGACTTGTCCAACTTATCACCTCTAAAATGTAAATAAAACACTATAAAGAGTTTATATAATGTCTCATTACATACCTAATTTAAGGTTTGTGTTGAATTTGAATAGGGTTTTTAGGGTGGCGCTAAATTTATCTTCACAATTAAACTGTGGGTGTCACGGTTTTGAAAGTAAGGATGGCTCGCAGTGATTACGCAAAAAAATAAACAATTGATTGAATTAACTATTGATGAACTCACAAGTAATTAACTTTACACTCACCATTACACTCACCATTGATCATTTCTTGTTTTTAATCTGTGAGAGAAGTGCTACACCTGGTGGAAAGAGGCTGTACGGAACAGAATGACTGAATAATGCGCGCCGTACGTTACGTCGTGACATGTCACACTTTAACGTACAGTGTCAGCTGGGTCAGTTTTTTCAACTTTTCTCCAATAATATTGGTCCATTACCATATCAATCAACGATGAATCGAAACTTAGTTCACACCACGGATTTTGATGCCAACACAGTCCCATTCGTTTTCATTGCAGTCTCGTTTGAATGCCGCGGTTGCCCACATGTGTACGGAAAAAAGGTCAATAATGGGCCGATTTCAAACCAATGCCTATGGTGGCATATGTGTGCCGTTGTCAGCAGCTGTAAAAGCTGGACCATACAGGCACTGAGATAAACATTCATTTATTTTACCTTATGCTTGCCTTGAACATATGATAAAATTATTGATTTAAAAACATGGATTTTCGAAAAATATATCTATATATCTATATATCTACCCCCCTACAAATATGGTCAATTTATTATAATCCACATAAGTATTCACACGAGATGCGCTGTAGCCTGCACGTAACTTACATAGGCTACTTGAACTGACGCCCAGTGGACCTGCAGTCTAAGTTATTGTATAGCCTACAAACAACACTCCCAGCTACCCTCTGGCGGCGATTCTAAATATGAAATATCCTTTCAAATCCTCCTGCTGCAGGATTATTTTCCTCCTGTGACAAAATGGGTCATATTAAGATCCGACATCTGTAACACCTCATGACAAAGACACATACTGTTTGACATCTTTGAGTTGTAATCAAACTAATACTTGAAATGGTAGGTGTATTCCTTGCATTAATACGTTTTGGCCAATTCAAATACAGTTGAAGTCGGAAGTTTACATACACTTAGGTTGGAGTCATTAAAACTCGTTTTTCAACCACTCCACAAATTCCTTGTTAACAAACTATAGTTTGGCAAGTCGGTTAGGACATCTACTTTGTGCATGACACAAGTAATTTTTCCAACAATTGTTTACAGACAGATTATTTCACTTATAATTCACTGTATCACAATTCCAGTGGGTCAGAAGTTTACATACACTAAGTTGACTGTGGCTTTAAACAGCTTGGAAAATTCCAGAAAATTATGTCATGGCTTTAGAAGCTTCTGATAGGCTAATTGACATCATTTGAGTCAATTGGAGGTGTACCTGTGGATGTATTTCAAGGCTTACCTTCAAACTCAGTGCCTCTTTGCTTGACATCATGTGAAAATCAAAAGAAATCAGCCAAGACCTCCGAAAAATAATTGTAGACCTCCACAAGTCTGGTTCATCCTTGGGAGCAATTTACAAACGCCTGAAGGTACCACGTTCATCTGTACAAACAATAGTACGCAAGTATAAACACCATGGGACCACGCAGCCGTCATACCGCTCAGGAAGGAGACACATTCTGTCTCCTAGAGTTGAACGTACTTTGGTGTGAAAAGTGCAAATCAATCCCAGAACAACAGCAAAGGACCTTGTGAAGATGCTGGAGGAAACATGTACAAAGTATCTATATCCACAGTAAAACGAGTCCTATATCACCATAACCTGAAAGGCCGCTCAGCAAGGAAGAAACCACTGCTCCAAAACCGCCATAAAAAAAGCCAGACTATGGTTTGCAACTGCACATGGGGACAAAGATTGTACTTTATGGAGAAATGTCCTCTGGTCTGATGAAATAAAAATAGAACTGTTTGGCCATAATGACCATCGTTATGTTTGGAGGAAAAAGGGTGTTGCTTGCAAGCCGAAGAACACCATCCCAACCGTGAAGCACGTGGGTGGCAGC
Source organism: Coregonus clupeaformis (assembly GCF_020615455.1). Taxonomy (NCBI): domain Eukaryota; kingdom Metazoa; phylum Chordata; class Actinopteri; order Salmoniformes; family Salmonidae; genus Coregonus; species Coregonus clupeaformis. Next base: position 37,015,469 of record NC_059215.1, on the reverse strand, counting down.
ATCATGCTGTGGGGGTGCTTTGCTGCAGGAGGGACTGGTGCACTTCACAAAATAGATGGCATCATGAGGAAGGAAAATTTCGTGGATATATTGAAGCAACATCTCAAGACATCAGTCAGGAAGTTAAAGCTTGGTCGCAAATGGGTCTTCCAAATGGACAATGACCCCAAGCATACTTCCAAAGTTGTGGCAAAATGGCTTAAGGACAACAAAGTCAAGGTATTGGAGTGGCCATCACAAAGCCCTGACCTCAATCCTAGAGAAAATGTGTGGGCAGAACTGAAAAAGAGTGTGCGAGCAAGGAGGCCTACAAACCTGACTCAGTTACACAAGCTCTGTCAGGAGGAATGGGCCAAAATTCACCAAACTTATTGTGGGAAGCTTGTGGAAGGCTACCCGAAATATTTGACCCAAGTTAAACAATTTAAAGGCAATGCTACCAAATTCTAATTGAGTATATGTAAACTTCTGACCCACTGGGAATGTGATGAAAGAAATAAAAGCTGAAATAAATCATTCTCTCTACTATTATTCTGACATTTCACATTCTTAAAATAAAGTGGTGATCCTAACTGACCTAAAACAGGGAATTTTTACTAGGATTAAATATCAGGAATTGTGAAAAACTGAGTTTAAATGTATTTGGCTAAGGTGTATGTAAACTTCCAACTTCAACTGTACATTGTTTGAATTTAATTAAACTCAGAATATTCAGAATTGACCCCAACCCTGGTGTCCGCTGTCATGCAGAGAATGGTAACCATTGCCAGTGTATACACTCTTAGAAAATGTGTTGTTGAACAACACAATTTATGTGTAATGTCTACTCTTACACATTTTGTGTCAGTTCCTGCAATTAATGTGTAAAAAGCTGAAAACCATACAACACACCCTAAATGTGTTTGATTATTGACCAATCACATTGCAGATCCGACTTCATTGTGCATCTATGCCACGCTCCCACACTGTGGCCCACACGCAGCACATTACGAGAAGTTCAACTGACAGCCTGGAGTGAGCCAGCTAGCAGGAGGAATAAGAAACAAGAACAAGGTAAATGTACTCTTTATCAGAATAAGGTGAACATTTTAGCCCAGTTGTATACAAATATTAAGTGTCTCAGATGAGTTTGAACCTGTTTTCGTCCATAATGCACTGTAAGCTATATAAATAAATATAGAGAGTCTCTCTCTCTCTCTCTCTCTCTCTCTCTCTCTCTCTCTCTCTCTCTCTCTCTCTCTCTCTCTCTCTCTCTCTCTCTCTATATATATATATATATTTAAATTAACTCCCAGTAATCTATTGGGTAAAACACCAACGTTTCGTCATCACTGTGCCTTCTTCAGGATAATGTCAAGAATGCTTGGACAATAGAACCATCTACCATTCTGATCTCATACCTTGGGCCTGGCTTGAGGTTGAGGATAATCTCCTCCCTTTCACCTTAACCTCATCCCAATCTCATTGCTAACCTTTAGCCCTTATCTTGCCAAACCGTTGAGAACTTCAACCTCAATATTATGCCTGACCAAGGCCTTTAGCTCTGTTTAGGAGAGCTACATGGATTGTATTTCCTTAGGTGCTGGTTTACTAAAGATTGTTAGCTCCTGGATTGCAGCACCATTCTACTTTCTCCACAGCCTTCCATACAAACCCGTACCTGTTCAGTACCTTATCCCTACCTCATCGCTAACCTGTGGATCATGCCAGGCTCCCATCCCAATTTCCACTTAGCCCTTACCTGTACCTCATCCCGGTGGTGTAGGACACACACTCCCGCAGTGACACAGCATTCATCTTCAGAAAGTCCTCCAGGTTCTTGAGCTGGGCGGCGGCACGCACCTCCCTCAGCCGCTGCATCTCGGCCAGCTGGTCGCTGCGCTGCTGCCGCTCCTCATTATCCAGGGCTTGCTCCGACAGGAAGCAGCTCAGGCCACTGCGCACGCTCTCGCTCATCGAAGACAGGGACAGCATCTTACCCGTGCCGGAGTTGCCGGTGTTACCGCCGCCGCTGCTGACGCTGCTGCTCCGCCTCATGCTGGCTACAGGAGGCCCCTGCCCACCGCTACTGACACCACCACCGCTGCCGGCTCCATTGCCACCCGGCTTGGGCATCTGGTGGTCAGGGACACTCTGTTGGCGGCTCATGCGACGTCCGGCCCCCCCATGCCCGTGCCCGCCCCGCACCTCGCTCAGGCTGCTTTTGTGTGTGCCAAACATGCCCAGGCAGCACTGCCAGTGCCCACCCCCGGTCAGAGACTGTATAGGTTTGCCACCCGAACCAGTGTCGTCAAACGGACGGACAGGACAGACAGACTGTACGGATGCAGAGAGTGCAGTGGTGGTGCTGTGTGTGGCCACTTAGCCCCCGAGGCGAGGCAGAGGGGAGTGGGACAAAGCAGTGGCTTTAAATAGCACCTGTTCCTCTGCTCTGAGTGGGTGACAGGACAAAAACACCCCCAACCCCATGCATCACAGCCTGTAATCAGAGCTGGCAGGCAATCCCCTCCACCAGCACCGCCACCACTCCCCTCGCCCCATTGTGTAAGAGACACAAACACAATGGCGCCATTTAAAACTGATATAGGGGCTCTTCCTGGGTGGGTGTGGTCCAGTAAGTGAGGTGAAACGTGTGTGGTGTTACTCGAGTGTGGCACAGTCAGAGACTCTCTGGTGGCAGGAGCAAACGTTTGTGGGTACTGTGGCATGCAATGAGAATGTTGGGGGAAAGAGGAGGGCATAGCATTATGCCACCTCCAGCCGTGGCAGGAGGGAGGGAGAGGCAAGTTGAGTGACAACTCTCTTGAGAACTAGCCAGCACCCAATTATCTAAAGCTGTCCACTAATTTGGGATTGTGGGATTGTCAAAAAATAGACAGACACAGAGAGAGAGAGGGCTGCTGGCCTTTTAATCAAATCAACTTTCAGATATGGTCCGTCTTTGGAGAACTACATTGCAATGGCACATGTCAACATACAAACGTCAACAGCAAATGCACAGGGCAATGCTTTTGGCCATTGAAATGTAAAGAAATGCTGTGTGAAATGTTTACAAAGAGACCCTGCATGTAGCCCTCATGTTCAAGTGTGTGTTTACATTACTACTCTCTTTCATAGCTTCAGGCCCTGTGGAATGCTATTTTAAAAGACAAGCTCACTATTTTTAGATTCACATTCATTTTATATTTAGTCATCCGTCTTTCTCATTCGTTTAAATACCCATTGCCTACTTCAGCTATCGTTTGCCACTGCTTACCATAAAACAATGGTAGGGAATGTTTCACGTTTGCAGATAAATCACTTCGAGGTAACTTCAAATCATTGAGTAAATTTGAGTTGATCTGGTCATGGATTGTTTTACTTAATAACATTGCCCCATTCACTCTTATTGTTTTTTGGTCAGGAGAAACAGATTTTAAGGAGTGCGCCTTTAAACGGTATATCATCCTCTGAATACAATCAACTTATATGATTCAAGAACTCTACTCAGGCAAATGTTTCCATTATCAGTTAAAGTGAACAAATGAACATAACTGAAGTATTGTATAATGCTACTGAATACAGGGGTGTATTCGATGACATAAAACTTCAGAATGTTGCAAATATAAATGTTATAGATATAACTGACTTAATTCCCTATTCTTCACAACAGACAATCATATCCATTCTACAGAATAGTGTCTAGTGAAATAACACCCCTTACACAGTTTTCACATTTTGCCGGCTGAAATCTAAAAGGGATATAATTAGATTTTTTCCCTACTTATCTACAAAACCTGCACCACATTTTCAAAGTGAAAGAAACACTATATAAAAAAAGCTGTATTAATCAAAAATCTGAAAATGAAGTTGTCTTGATTGTGTATGACTTTACACCCCAGAGTTAATATCTGGTGGAAGCACCTTTTGGCAGCAATTACACCTCTTGGAAAGCCATTCTGGTGTGTCTTTGGCATACACATTTGTGTAATTGTCCAGCTGAAAAGAAACGATATCTCAGGGTTAGGTATTCAGAAGACTGAGGCAGGTCTTCCTCTAACCTTTCACCTGGGCTTTGCTCATTTCATATTTCTTTTTATCCTGACAAACTCCCGCAGTCTCTGATAATGACAAGCATATCCATAATATGATGCTGCCACCACAATACTTAAAAATTACAGACGGTTTAGAGAGATTCTCGAGAGACATTACTGTAATGCCAAACAGTTGCCCCCCTCTAAGCAGGCCAGAGTAAACAGAATTGTCTTGTTGAGCCCAACATTCATACTGTAAAAATACTAATAGCAGAGCAATGTTTTTGAAACAGCTGAAATGTATAGACATTTTAATTATATTTTAGTTTAGTTTTATTTCGTTTTCACCTGCTACATTCTGAAACTGTCTTTAAGAAAGCGAAGCTCATGCTGCTCTGAGTCATCGTCCAGGCAAGAAGAATGCAGCAAAAGCTGATCAACTCACCTGCGAATTATCAACGTTTTCACTCGCAATTTAGCTTTTACCTCATATAATGACATCCATAATATTGATCAAATTAGGTAACTTTAATACGCTGAAACAGTACTTTTATATTCGTATGAGAGGGGTAAATGTTAATGTTTCATATGCTAACATTACTGGCTAGCATAGCTAGCTAGCAGTGTTATTATCTTGCAAGCTACATTTAATGTGTGTATGAATGAGAAAATTAACCCTTTAATTGTCTGTACATGCTTGTGAATTGTTGCATTATTCAAGAGTGTAGTATGGTTTGGTTGAATTATTCAAGAGTGTAGCTAATATGTTTTAGAAGAAAAGTTGCTTGCATTGTTGAATAATTTGCAAGCTTACTGGCTATTCAGTGGCTACTGTGATACTGATATTTATGGTAAATTTGGAGCTGCAGAGCAAGAATGTCACGTTGCCAGCCACAACAAAAGGTAAGGCAAGGATGTCATGTAAATTGAAAAGTGTATGTACATATTATGTAAATTGAAATCTCATGGCTCTGCCTCTCTTTAAATGTTTCTAAAGGAGAATAGCCACTTACCGAAAAACTTCAATTAATAGCATGTGCGTTTATTTACTTAAATCACTGAACACAACAGACGCTTATTAGAGACAGGCTTCTATTTGAGCCAGGTGTCAATTTCCTTAATGCTCACAGATTATTGCATATTTTCATAGTTAATTGTTTCATTCCAGCATTCACTTCCAGCATTTTAATCGATTTCTGGGGGTCTTTTGACTGTTTTTGTGCTTGCAAGTTAGCTAGCAGTTCTCAGCTGTTAGCAGCCAATGGCTAGAAGTTTCTTACTGGCAATAAAAACGGATGATTGCCATCATTTTTTCAAATCATTACAGAATTATTTAATGTAACAAATTAAACATTAAACCTTGTAAAACAATTAATGGTAACCTCGTAAACAATTCATTTAGACCCGGCGTTTATTTGAAATGGGTTTATTTGCTGAAATGTGTGCCGTTGCCCAGCTATTAAAAGGGGCAGGCGGCTATTTGAGACTCAGCGTTTAATGAAAGTTTTACGGTATTAAAAATTATTCACAGCTATAATTGCTGCCAAAGGTGCTTCCACTAAGTACTAACTCTGGGGTGTGAAGACATACGCAATCAAGACATATATATATATTTTTATTAAGAAACATTTTTATATTTTTTCTTTCACTTTGAGAATATGGAGCAGGTTTAATTGAATCGAATCCCTTTTTAGATTTAGTTTTAGTGCAGCAAAATGTGAAAACTTTCACTAGACACTGTATCTATCTGAAAGTTTTGTAACGTTGCACCCTTCTGAACAGGCCCCAGATCAAATATGCTGCCATCAGGACTGTTCACACCTCCTCTGATACAGTACATAGCACGTATACACTGAATTCAGTCCAACTAGAGAAAACACTACACTCACCAACCACACCAAATCTTAACGGAGGACCTACAGTACGGTAATACACAAGCACATATGCCGTACGATGTCCTTCTCAAACAAATCTAGAGCATCTTTGTGTTTCTCCCTCCATGACAGTCAGCCTCCATGTTCCCGACCAGTAGCCAACACAAGCCCCTACTGAGCAACGGGAAATAATCTACTAAATTTTTCAACAGCCTCCTCTCCCTCTCCTTCTTCATGACTAAGATATAGAACAGCAGCAGCGAGTCTGCCTTACTGGCTGACTGAGGATTTGCAGCAGTAATGCTGGAGTCAGTGTCCCAGGAATGGGAAATAAATCCATCCATCCATTCTCCCCTCCACCACCCTGCTCTCCCTACCCAGCGTGCTCTTGGCAGGACACAGGGTCCCACACACAGTCCAGGCCAGGGGCAGCATCTCCATGCAGCATCCACCCCTTTCCTTCCTTCCTCCATCCCTCCATTCCTTCTCCATCTATCTCTCCATCCATTCTTCCCAACATTAGCTCATGTGAAGCTAACACTTACCCTGTTCCGGGTAGGGGGCCGACTCATGTAGGGGTTTTGCACCACGCTAGCGCTAGTCATTCAGACGACTGATGGCGGCCCGAACTAACAAAAATGAAGATCTCTTGTCACCGCCCCAAAAGAGACAAGAGGAAGAAGCGCAGATGTGTCAAGCTGCTAAACTAATTGTCCAGGACAGTTACAGCAGTTACAGTGGTGTGCCAGCCAGTGAGCAACGGCCAGCACTACACCCCCACCTTTTCCCCTCCGCCCCTCACCATCACATGTCAGACAGGAAGTGCTTTTTGTGCCTATCAGAGGAAGCTTTTCTGTTCTGCAAACCCCAGCAAAATAATCCCACAAGTAAATTATTCAGGTCGCTTTTGCACTAAAAGCTTTTGATTGTCTGAACCACTAGAAAGAATACTGAAAGCTTGCTTGTTCCGGGGTATGTGTGTGTATATAAAATGTAAAACACACCCTCACTGGCTCCATGCATACTAAGGGGCTAGAGGAGGATAACCTACAGACAAGGGGCAAAGAACATATTTTGTAGGACTGCAAGTCCATCTCTTATGAGGGGCCAATGATTACAATCTTATTAAAGTGTTTAATGGGATGTTGCATCGTAAGTTGCGGTCTGGGGGCACATACGGTGTGTATGTGTGTGTGTGTGTGTTTGGTTTTACTATCCTTGTGGACCAGAAGTCCTCACAGGAATAGTAAAACAAGGAAAATTAATTTTGCCTGTCCCCACAAGCAAAAAGGCTATTTTAGGCTTAGGAGTTCAGTTTAGGGTTAGAATTGGGGCTAAGGTTAGGGGTTAGGGTTAGGGTTAAAAGTTAGGGTTAGGTTTAGGGTTAGGTTTAGGGTTAGGGGTTAGGGAAAATAGTATTTTGAATGGGAATCAATTGTTTGGTCCCCACAAGGATAGTAAAACAAATGTGTGTGTGTGTCAATCACATTGTGCCTTAGACATAAACCATGTTCATGCCTGCTCTGTAAAGTTTCTTAAAGTTTGTAACTTGCGCCGACGAAGATGGCGGCCTCGCCACTAGCTCTTAGGAAACTTTGCGGTATTTTGTTTTTTTATGTATAATTTTTTTTACATTATTAGCTCAGAAAGTGTTTTGTATCATTACATACAGCCGGGAAAAACTATTGGATATCAGAGCGGCGGTAACTCACCTGCATTACGACCAGGAATACGACTTACCCGAAGCAGATCCTTTGTTTGCTCTCCCCAGGGCAACTGAACTGATTCCAGCGGCTGACCCAAAACATCGCCGGCGGAGGAGAGGCACTCAGAGCGGCCTGCTGGTTCGAGGTGCGCACACCACCCACCGCTTCCAAGTACACTACTCGCTAATGTTCAGTCTTTGGATAACAAAGTCAGATGGGTTCTCAGTTCATCGCGCAGACAGAAATAAATATCTCTCCGGGAAGCAGAAGGTGTGTGTTTCATGATTAATGACTCATGGTGTAATTGTAGTAACATACAGGAACTCGAGTCCTTTTGTTCACCCGACCTAGAATACCTCACAATCAAATGCTGACCGTATTATCTCCCAAGATAATTTTCTTCGGTTATAGTCACGGCCGTGTATATCTCCCTCAAGCCGATACCACGACGGCCCTCAAAGAACTTCTCTGGACTTTATACAAACTGGAAACCACATATCCTGAGGCTGCATTTATTGTAGCCAGGGATTTTAACAAAGCAAATTTGAGGACTAGACTGCCGAAGTTCTATAAACATATCGACTGTTGTACTCAGGCTGCTAAAATTCTCGACCATTGCTATTCGAACTTCCGGGATGGTTATAAGGCCCCCCCCACCCTCCTTTCGGCAAATCTGACCACGACTCCATTTTGCTCCTCCCTTCCTATAGGCAGAAACTCAAACAGGAAGTACCCGTGCTAAGGACTATTCAACGCTGGTCTGACCAATCGTAATCCACGCTTCAAGATTGTTTTGATCACGCGGACTGGGATACAGTGGGGAAAAAAAGTATTTAGTCAGCCACCAATTGTGCAAGTTCTCCCACTTAAAAAGATGAGAGAGGCCTGTAATTTTCATCATAGGTACATGTCAACTATGACAGACAAAATGAGAAAAGAAATTCCAGAAAATCACATTGTAGGATTTTTTATGAATTTATTTGCAAATTATGGTGGAAAATAAGTATTTGGTCAATAACAAAAGTTTCTCAATACTTTGTTATATACCCCTTGTTGGCAATGACACAGGTCAAACGTTTTCTGTAAGTCTTCACAAGGTTTTCACACACTGTTGCTGGTATTTTGGCCCATTCCTCCATGCAGATCTCCTCTAGAGCAGTGATGTTTTGGGGCTGTCGCTGGGCAACACGGACTTTCAACTCCCTCCAAAGATTTTCTATGGGGTTGAGATCTGGAGACTGGCTAGGCCACTCCAGGACCTTGAAATGCTTCTTACGAAGCCACTCCTTCGTTGCCCGGGAGGTGTGTTTGGGATCATTGTCATGCTAAAAGACCCAGCCACGTTTCATCTTCAATGCCCTTGCTGATGGAAGGAGGTTTTCACTCAAAATCTCACGATACATGGCCCCATTCATTCTTTCCTTTACACGGATCAGTCGTCCTGGTCCCTTTGCAGAAAAACAGCCCCAAAGCATGAAGTTTCCACCCCCATGCTTCACAGTAGGTATGGTGTTCTTTGGATGCAACTCAGCATTCTTTGTCCTCCAAACACGATGAGTTGAGTTTTTACCAAAAAGTTATATTTTGGTTTCATCTGACCATATGACATTCTCCCAAACCTCTTCTGGATCATCCAAATGCACTCTAGCAAACTTCAGACGGGCCTGGACATGTACTGGCTTAAGCAGGGGGACACGTCTGGCAATGCAGGATTTGAGTCCCTGGCGGAGTAGTGTGTTACTGATGGTAGGCTTTGTTACTTTGGTCCCAGCTCTCTGCAGGTCATTCACTAGGTCCCCCCGTGTGGTTCTGGGATTTTTGCTCACCGTTCTTGTGATCATTTTGACCCCACGGGGTGAGATCTTGCGTGGAGCCCCAGATCGAGGGAGATTATCAGTGGTCTTGTATGTCTTCCATTTCCTAATAATTGCTCCCACAGTTGATTTCTTCAAACCAAGCTGCTTACCTATTGCAGATTCAGTCTTCCCAGCCTGGTGCAGGTCTACAATTTTGTTTCTGGTGTCCTTTGACAGCTCTTTGGTCTTGACCATAGTGGAGTTTGGAGTGTGACTGTTTGAGGTTGTGGACAGGTGTCTTTTATACTGATAACAAGTTCAAACAGGTGCCATTAATACAGGTAACGAGTGGAGCCTCTTAAAGAAGAAGTTACAGGTCTGTGAGAGCCAGAAATCTTGCTTGTTTGTAGGTGACCAAATACTTATTTTCCACCATAATTTGCAAATAAATTCATTAAAAATCCTACAATGTGATTTTCTGGATTTCTTTTTCTCAATTTGTCTGTCATAGTTGACGTGTACCTATGATGAAAATGACAGGCCTCTCTCATCTTTTTAAGTGGGAGAACTTGCACAATTGGTGGCTGACTAAATACTTTTTTTCCCCACTGTATGTTCCGGGTAGCTTGCGAAAATAATTTAGACGAATACACTGAAACGGTGACTGAGTTCATCAGGAAGTGTATAGGAGATGTTGTGCCCACTGTGACTATTAAAACCTACCCTAACCAGAAACCGTGGATAGATGGCAGCATTCGCGCAAATCTGAAAGCGCGAACCACCACATTTAACCATGGCAAGGTGACTGGGAATATGGCAGAATACAAACATTGTAGCTACTCACTCTGCAAGGCAATTAAACTGGCAAAACATCAGTATAGAGACAAAGTGGAGTCGCAATTCAATGGCTCAGACACGAGACGTATGTGGCAGGGTCTACAGACAATCACGGACTACAAACGGAAAACCAGCCACGTCGCCGACACCGACGTCTCGATTCCGGACCACCTAAACACCTTCTTCGGCCGCTTTAAGGATAACACAGTGCCACCAAGGCGGCCCACTACCAAGGACTGTGGGCTCTCCAGCTCCGTGGCCAATGTGAGTAAGACATTTAAGCATGTTAACCCCTGCAAGGCTGCTGGTCCAGGCGGCATCTCTAGCCGCGTCCTCAGAGCATGCACAGACCAGCTGGCTGGTGTGTTTACGTACATATTCAATCTCTCCCTATCCCAGTCTGCTGTCCCCACATGCTTCAGGATGGCCACCATTGTTCCTGTACCCAAGAAAGCAAAGGTAACTGAACTAAATGACTATTGCCCCGTAGCACTCACCTCTGTCATCATGAAGTGTTTTGAGAGACTAGTCAAGGATCATATCACCTCTACCTTACCTGTCACCCTAGACCCACTTCAATTTGTTTACCGCCCTAATAGATCCACAGACGATGCAATCGCCATCGCACTGCACACTGCCCTATCCCATCTGGACAAGAGGAATACCTGTGTAAGAATGCTGTTCATTGACTATAGCTCAGCATTCAACACCATAGTACCCTTCAAGCTCATCATTAAGCTCGAGGCCCTGGGTCTGAACCTCGCCCTTTGCAACTGGGTCCTGGACTTCCTGACGGGCCACCCCCAGGTGGTGAAGATAGGAAACAACATCTCCACTTCGCTGATCCTCAACACTGGGGCCCCACAAGGGTGTGTGCTCAGCCCCCTCCTGTACTCCCTGTTCACCCATGAATGCATGGCCAAGCACGCCTCCAACTCAATCATCAAGTTTGCAGACGACACAACAGTAGTAGGCTTGATTACCAACAATGACAAGACAGCCTACAGGGAGGAGGTGAGGGCTCTGGGAGTGTGGTGCCAGGAAAATAACCTCTCACTCAACGTCAACAAAACAAAGGAGATGATCATGGACTTCAGGAAACAGCAGAGGGTGCTGCCTATTGAAATCACTGGCTACTTTAAGAAATGGAACACTAGTCACTTTAATAATGTTTACAATACTTGCATTACTAATCTCATATGTATATACTGTATTCTATAATATTCTGCTGTGCCTTAGTCCATGCCGCTCTGTCATTGCTTGTCCATATATGTATATACAGTGCCTTGCAAAAGTATTCATCCCCCTTGCTGTTTTTCCTATTTTGTTGCATTACAACCTGTGATTTAAATTGATTTTTATTTGGATTTCATGTAATGGACATACACAAAATAGTTGAAATTGGTGAAGTGAAATGAAAAAAAATCTAAAAAATAATTAACGGAGAAGTGGTGCGTGCATATGTATTCGCCCCCTTTGCTATGAAGCCCCTAAATAAGATCTGGTGCAACCAATTACCTTCAGATGTCACATAATTAGTTAAATAAAGTCCACCTGTGTGCAATCTAAGTGTCACATGATCTGTCACATGATCTAAGTATATATATATATATACAGTGGGGAGAACAAGTATTTGATACACTGCCGATTTTGCAGGTTTTCCTACTTACAAAGCATGTAGAGGTCTGTAATTTTTTATCATAGGTACACTTAAACTGTGAGAGATGGAATCTAAATCAAAAATCCAGAAAATCACATTGTATGATTTTTAAGTAATTAATTTGCATTTTATTGCATGACATAAGTATTTGATCACCTACCAACCAGTAAGAATTCTGGCTCTCACAGACCTGTTAGTTTTTCTTTAAGAAGCCCTCCTGTTCTCCACTCATTACCTGTATTAACTGCACCTGTTTGAACTCGTTACCTGTATAAAAGACACCTGTCCACACACTCAATCAAACAGACTCCAACCTCTCCACAATGGCCAAGACCAGAGAGCTGTGTAAGGACATCAGGGATAAAATTGTAGACCTGCACAAGGCTGGGATGGGCTACAGGACAATAGGCAAGCAGCTTGGAGAGAAAGCAACAACTGTTGGTGCAATTATTAGAAAATGGAAGAAGTTCAAGATGACGGTCAATCATCCTCGGTCTGAGGCTCCATGCAAGATCTCACCTCGTGGGGCATCAATGATCATGAGGAAGGTGAGGGATCAGCCCAGAACTACACGGCAGGACCTGGTCAATGACCTGAAGAGAGCTGGGACCACAGTCTCAAAGAAAACCATTAGTAACACACTATGCCGTCATGGATTAAAATTCTGTAGCACACGCAAGGTCCCCCTGCTCAAGCCAGCGCATGTCCAGGTCCGTCTGAAGTTTGCCAATGACCATCTGGATGATCCAGAGGAGGAATGGGAGAAGGTCATGTGGTCTGATGAGACAAAAATAGAGCTTTTTGGTCTAAACTCCACTCGCCGTGTTTGGAGGAAGAAGAAGGATGAGTACAACCCCAAGAACACCATCCCAACCGTGAAGCATGGAGGTGGAAACATCATTTTTTGGGGATGCTTTTCTGCAAAGGGGACAGGACGACTGCACCGTATTGAGGGGAGGATGGATGGGGCCATGTATCGCGAGATCTTGGCCAACAACCTCCTTCCCTCAATAAGAGCATTGAAGATGGAGTCGTGGCTGGGTCTTCCAGCATGACAACGACCCGAAACACACAGCCAGGGCAACTAAGGAGTGGCTCCGTAAGAAGCATCTCAAGGTCCTGGAGTGGCCTAGCCAGTCTCCAGACCTGAACCCAATAGAAAATCTTTGTAGGGAGCTGAAGGTCCATATTGCCCAGCGACAGCCCCGAAACCTGAAGGATCTGGAGAAGGTCTGTATGGAGGAGTGGGCCAAAATCCCTGCTGCAGTGTGTGCAAACCTGGTCAAGACCTACAGTAAACGTATGATCTCTGTAATTGCAAACAAAGGTTTCTGTACCAAATATTAAGTTCTACTTTTCTGATGTATCAAATACTTATGTCATGCAATAAAATGCAAATTAATTACTTAAAAATCATACAATGTGATTTTCTGGATTTTTGTTTTAGATTCCGTCTCTCACAGTTGAAGTGTACCTATGATAAATATTACAGACCTCTACGTGCTTTTTAAGTAGGAAAACCTGCAAAATCGGCAGTGTATCAAATACTTGTTCTCCCCACTGTATATATACACCTGTTCTGAAAGGCCCCAGAGTCTGCAACACCCCTAAGCAAGGTGCACCACCAAGCAAGCGGCACCATGAAGACCAAGGAGCTCTCCAAACAGGTCAGGGACAAAGTTGTGGAGAAGTACAGATCAGGGTTGGGTTATAAAAAAATATCAAAAACTTTGAACATCCCATGGAGCACCATTAAATCCATTATAAAAAATTGAAAGAATATGGCACCACAACAAACCTGCCAAGAGAGGGCCGCCCACCAAAACTCACGGACCAGGCAAGGAGAGCATTAATCAGAGAGGCAACAAAGAGACCAAAGATAACCCTGAAGGAGCTGCAAAGCTCCACAGCGGAGATTGGAGTATCTGTCCATAGGACCACTTTACGCCGTACACTCCACAGAACTGGGCTTTACGGAAGAGTGTCCAGAAAAAACCCATTGCTTAAAGAAAAAAAATGAGCAAACACGTTTGGTGTTCGCCAAAAGCCATTTGGGAGACTCCCCAAACATATGGAAGAAGGTACTCTGGTCAGATGAGACTAAAATTGAGCTTTTTGGCCATCAAGGAAAACGCTATGTCTGGCTCAAACCTAACACCTCTCATCACCCCGAGAACACCATCCCCACAGTGAAGCATGGTGGTGGCAGCATCATGCTGTGGGGATGTTTTTCATCGGCAGGGACTGGGAAACTGGTCAGAATTGAAGGAATGATGGATGGCGCTAAATACAGGGAAATTCTTGAGGGAAACCTGTTTCAGTCTTCCAGAGATTTGAGACTGGGACGGAGGTTCACCTTCCAGCAGGACAATGACCCTAAGCATACTGCTAAAGCAACACTTGAGTGGTTTAAGGGGAAACATTTAAATGTCTTGGAATGGCCTAGTCAAAGCCCAGACTAGAACCCATCCAACTTGAAGGAGCTGGAGCAGTTTTTCCTTGAAGAATGGGTAAAAATCCCAGTGGCTAGATGTGCCAAGCTTATAGAGCCATACCCCAAGAGACTTGCAGCTGTAATTGCTGCAAAAGGTGGCTCTACAAAGTATTGACTTTGGGGGGGGTGAATAGTTATGCATGCTCAAGTTTTCAGTTTTTTTGTCTTATTTCTTGTTTATTTCACAATAAAAAATATTTTGCATCTTCAAAGTGGTAGGCATGTTGTGTAAATCAAATGATACAAACCCCCAAATAATCTATTTTAATTCCAGGTTGTAAGGCAACAAAATAGGAAAAATGCCAAGGGGGGTGAATACTTTCGCAAGCCACTGTATTCTTAATTTCATTCCTTACTGCATCTGTGTATTGGGTATATGTTGTGAAATTGTTAGATATTACTTGTTAGATATTACTGCACTGTCGGAGCTAGAAGCACAAGCATTTCGCTACACCCGCAATAACATCTGCTAAACACGTGTATGTGACAAATAAAATGTGATTTGATTTGATTTAAAACACAATTTTTCCACCAGTGCATGAACTGCTCTTTCTCCATACGAATTGGCTTGTTTAATCACCCATAATAACTCATTGGCACTGTGAATCATTTCAAAATCTTCCTTCCATCCATCCAACAAGGTTGGAATTGTATAAGCAATAGGACTTTGAACTTCACTGTCACTTATCCAACCATATACTGATCAGTGATCAACTCAAGGAGAAGAGGAAACATTCAAACACATTTCACTAGCTCTTCTTTCAAACTGAAATTACTGTCCCCTTCCCATCGATACAAAGATAGCCATCGACATTGTACAAAAGCACGACTGCATAAAGTCTGCAGTTCCAACGCTGTGTTTCTCCACACAACTAACAGGATCAGGCTTGTCTGAAAACAGTCCTATCTATTATTTAGGCTCAACCATTTGCCAGCCAAGCCCCAGCAAACTCTAAATAGAAAACTCTGATATCCATTGGTTTACTGCTTGGTACTTTTTAATGGAGTCTCTAAGCTCACTGCTGTCGGAATGTGTCAGTTTGTAACATCCCAGTGCTTCCCACGGGTAGAGGGTAAGAAAAAAGTGTGTGTGTGTGTGTGTGTGTGTGCATGCGTGTGTGCGCATGCTCCTTGGGTACCTGCTACCCTCTGGGCCGTTATGCAATTCATATAGATCGGAAAGACTGGCATAGTTATAAGCAATATAATAGCTCCACTTTGCTCTCCGTTAGGCTACATGGAATTTTGCCATATTGCTTAGCTCTCCAATCCTAGGGGCAATGGGTTGTTTGTAGACAGGGCCTAAGGGTTTCATTGGAATCAAAGGGGACATAGTCCCTTTTAATTCACAGGTCATCAGAGAGAATGTGGTTTTACATTGTGCTTGAGATATGTATACAGTACATATACAGGTAACTGCCAAAATAAAGGAAACACCAACATAAAATGTCTTAGTAGGGCGTTGGGTCACCACGAGCAGCCAGAACAGCTTCAATGTGCCATGGCATAGTGTCTGGAACTCTATTGGGTGGAAGCAACACCATTCTTCCACGATAAATTCCATCATTTGGTGTTTTGTTGATGGTGGTGGAAAACGCTGTCTCAGGCGCCGCTCTAGAATCTCCCATAAGTGTTCAATTGGGTTGAGATCTGGTGACTGAGACACAAATACACACGCACGCACACACACACACCTTATGCTCCTTTGAGACCCCACATTCAAAGTTACTGAGAACTCTTCTTCTAGCCATGGTAGCCAAAATAATGGGTAACATGGCATTTTTATACATGACCCTAAGCATGATGGGATGTTAATTGCTTACATGTAATTAACTCTGGAACCACACTTGTGTGGAAGAAACTGCTTTCAATATACTTTGTATCCCTCATTTACTGAAGGTTTTCCTTTATTTGAGCAGTTACCTGTATATGTGTTTGACATATGTGAATATACTTAGTGTACAAAACATTAAGAACACCTTCCTAATATTGAGTTGCACCCCCCCTCCTTTAGTGTCGAAAGCATTCCACAGGGATGCTGGCCGATGTTGACTCCAATTTTCCCACAGTTGTGTCAAGTTGGCTGGATGTCCATTGGGTGGTGGACCATTGTTGATATACACGGGAAACTGCTGAGAGTGAAAAACCCAGATGCGTTGCAGTTCTTGACACAAACCGGTGCGCCTGTCACCTACTATCATACCCCGTTCAAAGGCACTTAAATCGTTTGTCTTGCCCATTCACCCTCTGAATGGCACACATACACAATCCATGTCTCAATTGTCTCAAGGCTTAAAACGTATTCTTTAACCTGTCTCCTCCCCTTCATCTACACTGATTGAAGTGGATTTAACAAGTGACATCAATAAGGGATCATAGCTTTCACATGGATTCACCTGGTCAGTCTATGTCATGGAAAGAGCAGGTGTTCTTAAAGTGGAACTGACAGCGTTTGAACTACTTTGCAGATATGAAACAAACAGAATCATGATATCAGTCACAAATATCAATTTCCTAGTTTATGCTACAAAACCAACTTTATAAGAGTAAAAAAAAAAAAAAAGGTTATATTTTTCTTAAAATTCCATGACATGCACTAAGGCATTGTTGTCAGAATAGAAGGATGCAGTTTAACGCATTATTAATATAATTCTCTTATATTTTTCTTGGTAGTCCCAAAAATATTTATATCAGGATGTAAATCACAGCAGGCTTGCTACATTGTTTGCTGCCTCCACCCATTTGGGATGCACTGTTTCAGTTTCAAAAACAGACGACTGTAACTAAGGCTGGGAATGTCAATACAATCAAACTAGCAAGGGCAATGATCACAAGTCAGTCATAACATGGCTAATAGGCTAGCGCACACTGGCTGAATAGAACACACAAGCGAGCAGAGCATGTGAGCGGAGTGGAGCGGGAGCAAGCGGAGCGCGAGTGGCCGGATTTTGGACAGAGCGCAGAGCGGCATTTTTAAAAGGACGGAGCGTCGCCCTATGTCCCGCTCCAATTTCGCTCGCTCACACCACGAGTCTGAAGCATGCTCAAGCCTGACCCAGAATCCATCTGTTTAATTTAATTAGTGTCGTCCATTAATTTGTATTTTATAGAGCGAGAGGAGCAGCAGCAGCAGCAAGAGAAAAGGGTTGAGGAATTCAAAAGTTTCTTCACTGCACGCAAAGGCCCAACCATAACAAGGGAGAGAAAAAGAGAGCTGGATGTAGCATTTTTTAAAATGATTTTCATGGACTATGAACCACTGAGTAAAGGAGAACGCGAAGGGATGCAACACTTCGCCAGCGCAGCTCAACCGGGCTACACCCCCCCATGCTACAACACTGTACCTGGAGTACCTGGAGTACTTCTCCTGTCTTATCCAGTGTCCTGTGAGAATTTAAGTATGCTCTCTCTAATTCTCTCGTTCTCTCTTTCTCTCTGAGAACCTGAGCCCTAGGACCATACGTCAGGACTACCGGGCATGATGACACCTTGCTGTCCCCAGTCCGCCTGGCCTTGCTGCTATTCCAGTTTCAACTGTTCTGCCTGCGGCTACGAAACCCCTACCTGTCCCAGACCTGCTGTTTTCAACTCTTTAATGATCGGCTATGAAAAGCCAACTGAGAGACCTGAGCCCTAGGACCATACGTCGGGACTACCGGCCGTGGTGACTCCTTGCTGTCCCCAGTCCGCCTGGCCTTGCTGCTATTCCAGTTTCAACTGTTCTGCCTGCGGTTATGGAACCCCTACCTGTCCCAGACCTGCTGTTTTCAACTCTTAATGATCGGCTATGAAAAGCCAACTGAGATTTATTCCTGATTATTATTTGACCATGCTTGTCACTTATGAACATTTTTGAACATCTTGGCATGGTTCTGTTATAATCTCCACCCGGCACAGCCAGAAGAGGACTGGCCACCCCTCATAGCCTGGTTCCTCTCTAGGTTTCTTCCTAGGCTTTCGCCTTTCTAGGGAGTTTTTCCTAGCCACCGTGCTTCTACACCTGCATTACTAGCTGTTTGGGGTTTTAGGCTGGGTTTCTGTACAGCACTTCGAGATATTAGCTGATGTAAGAAGGGCTATATAAAATAAAATTGATTGATTGATTGATTGTACGGGACACGCTCATGCCACTTGCCCTGGAAGAGATGGAAGCCAAACTGCAAGACCTACTGCAAAATGGTGATGGGCTCGTTCTGTCAGCGGACATTTGGACCAGTAGAAGAGGGCACAGCTTCCTTGGCATCGTGGCCAGTTTCATTGATGGGACGTTCCGGGGGCACACGGTTTTGTTGGGCTGTGAGCACATACAGGGGCACCATACCGCAGATCGTATTTACCAAAAGTATGAAAGTGTACTGAAATATTGGAACGTGCAACGACGTGTGATTCGGGTCGTCACTGACAGTGCCAGCAACATGATCAAGGCGTTTAACCTCCTCAGTGACACTGAAGAGGAGGCGGAGTGTGAAGTGACCGCGGATGCCAGCAGCAGCGCAGAACATGAAGAGGAGGATGAGAAACTATGATAAATCAGTACTTTACTGTGTCAAATTTACATCTGAGATGCCCCATTCACATGCTTCAGCTGGCGATCAAAGACGCCATTAACGAGCACGACAACATTAATAGGCTGTTAGTGAAAGTCGGGCACCTGGTGAAAAGTGTACACAAGAGCACCCTGAACACAGAGGAAACCGACCAATTAGGTGTCCGCCCCACAAATGCCTGCACCACTCGATGGAGCAGCCAGCTGCGGATGATTCAGTCGTTCATCCGGTTGTTCCAAAAATACCCGTTATGGCAAAACAAACTCAAGTCGAATGTTGCTAACATCACCTTGAATCAAGTACGGCAGCTGACGCACCTTGTCAGTGTGCTGACACCACTGGCAGACCTCACAGACAAAATGCAGAAGAAGCTGGGGAACCTGGGGATGATCCTCCCTGCTGTCACAGAAATCAAATTACATTTACATTTACGTCATTTAGCAGACGCTCTTATCCAGAGCGACTTACAAATTGGCGCATTCACATTATAGCCAGTAGGATAACCACTTTACAATATATATTATTATTTTTTCTTTGGGGTGGGGTAAGGGGTGTAGAAGGATTACTTTATCCTATCCCAGGTATTCCTTAAGGAGGTGGGGTTTCAAGTGTCTCCGGAAGGTGGTGAGTGACTCCGTTGTCCTGGCGTCGTGAGGGAGCTTGTTCCACCATTGGGGTGCCAGAGCAGCGAACAGTTTTGACTGGGCTGAGCGGGAACTGTGCTTCTGCAGAGGTAGGGGGGCCAGCAGGCCAGAGGTGGATGAACGCAATGCCCTCGTTTGGGTGTAGGGACTGATCAGAGCCTGAAGGTACAGAGGTGCCGTTCCCCTCACAGCTCCGTAGGCAAGCACCATGGTCTTGTAGCAGATGCGAGCTTCAACTGGAAGCCAGTGGAGTGTGCGGAGGAGCGGGGTGACGTGAGAGAACTTGGGAAGGTTGAACACCAGACGGGCTGCGGCATTCTGGATGAGTTGTAGGGGTTTAATGGCACAGGCAGGGAGCCCAGCCAACAGCGAGTTGCAGTAATCCAGACGGGAGATGACAAGTGCCTGGATTAGGACCTGTGCCGCTCCCTGTGTAAGGCAGGGTCGTACTCTCCGAATGTTGTAGAGCATGAACCTACAGGATCGGGTCACCGCCTTGATGTTAGCGGAGAACGACAGGGTGTTGTCCAGGGTCACGCCAAGGCTCTTCACACTCTGGGAGGAGGACACAACGGAGTTGTCATCCGTGATGGTGAGATCATGGAACGGGCAGTCCTTCCCCGGGAGGAAGAGCAGCTCCGTCTTGCCGAGGTTCAGCTTGAGGTGGTGATCCGTCATCCACACTGATATGTCTGCCAGACATGCAGAGATGCGATTCGCCACCTGGTTATCAGAAGGGGGAAAGGAGAAGATTAGTTGTGTGTCGTCTGCGTAGCAATGATAGGAGAGGCCATGTGAGGATATGACAGAGCCAAGTGACTTGGTGTATAGCAAGAATAGGATAGGGCCTAGAACTGAGCCCTGGGGGACACCAGTGGTGAGAGCACGTGGTGCGGAGACAGATTCTCGCCACGCCACTTGGTAGGAGCGACCGGTCAGGTAGGACGCAATCCAAGAGTGAGCCGCGCCGGAGATGCCCAACTCGGAGAGGGTGGAGAGGAGGATCTGATGGTTCACAGTATCAAAGGCAGCAGACAGGTCTAGAAGGACAAGAGCAGAGGAGAGAGAGTTAGCTTTAGCAGTGCGGAGAGCCTCCGTGACACAAAGAAGAGCAGTCTCAGTTGAATGACCAGTCTTGAAACCTGACTGGTTTGGATCAAGAAGGTCATTCTGAGAGAGATAGCAAGAGAGTTGGCTAAAGACGGCACGCTCAAGAGTTTTGGAGAGAAAAGAAAGAAGGGATACTGGTCTGTAGTTGTTGACATCAGAGGGATCGAGTGTTGGTTTTTTGAGAAGGGGTGCAACTCTCGCTCTCTTGAAGACGGAAGGGACATAGCCAGCTGTCAAGGATGAGTTGATGAGCGAGGTGAGGTAAGGGAGAAGGTCACCGGAGATGGTCTGGAGAAGAGAGGAGGGGATAGGGTCAAGCGGGCAGGTTGTTGGGCGGCTGGCCATCACAAGTCGCAAGATTTCATCTGGAGAGAGAGGGGAGAAAGAAGTCAAAGCATAGGGTAGGGCAGTGTGAGCAGGACCAGCAGTGTCATTTGACTTATCAAACTAGGATTGGATGTCGTCAACCTTCTTTTCAAAATGGTTGATGAAGTCATCCACAGAGAGGGGGGGGGATTCAGCAGGGAGGAGAAGGTGGCAAAGAGCTTCCTAGGGTTAGAGGCAGATGCTTGGAATTTAGAGTGGTAGAAAGTGGCTTTAGCAGCAGAAACAGATGAAGAAAATGTAGAGAGGAGGGAGTGAAAAGATGCCAGGTCCGCAGGGAGTCTAGTTTTCCTCCATTTCCGCTCGGCTGCCCGGAGCCCTGTTCTGTGAGCTCGCAATGAGTCGTCAAGCCACGGAGCAGGAGGGGAGGACCGAGCCGGCCAGGAGGATAGGGGACATAGAGAGTCAAAGGATGCAGAAAGGGAGGAGAGGAGGATTGAGGAGGCAGAATCAGGATTTTGGAGGGAGAAGGATTGAGCAGAGGGAAGAGATGATAGGATGGAAGAGGAGAGAGTAGCGGGAGAGAGAGAGCGAAGGTTGCGACGGCGCATTACCATCTGAGTAGGGGCAGAGTGAGTAGTGTTGGAGGAGAGCGAGAGAGAAAAGGATACAAAGTAGTGGTCGGAGACTTGGAAGGGAGTTGCAGTGAGATTAGTAGAAGAACAGCATCTAGTAAAGATGAGGTCAAGCGTATTGCCTGCCTTGTGAGTAGGGGGGGACGGTGAGAGGGTGAGGTCAAAAGAGGAGAGGAGTGGAAAGAAGGAGGCAGAGAGAAATGAGTCAAAGGTTGAACGACTCTGGCTACCAGTATGTAAAAACAAAACACAAATGTAGGTTATAACTTACTCCTAGCAGCTACTGTTAGCTAGCCAAGTGCAAAGCTAGCCACTGAATCGATTCGGC
Source organism: Coregonus clupeaformis (assembly GCF_020615455.1). Taxonomy (NCBI): domain Eukaryota; kingdom Metazoa; phylum Chordata; class Actinopteri; order Salmoniformes; family Salmonidae; genus Coregonus; species Coregonus clupeaformis. Next base: position 36,993,501 of record NC_059215.1, on the reverse strand, counting down.
CAGTTCGCGTCTGTTAGCTAGGTCGTTCCAGCTATTGTTTAGTAGCTATCCAGGTAGCAACAAGCTAGCTACATTTCGAGCACAGTAGCTACTTACTACCTAACGTTAACGCTTCAGACAATGAGGTTAGAAAAACAGCTGAATGGTAGGCAAATCCCTGCTCACCGATGCACTTCCAATGGATGCACGCTGCACTTCCAATGGGCATCGCTGCTTTTGCAGAAACATTGGCAAACAACGTGACAATTCGCTATGGAATATACTATACTGATTAACATCAGTGTTAGATCCCCGTTTCAAGACAGAATGGATAATCCGAGATGAGTCTGTTTGCAACAAACTCGGGGAGATAAAGCAAGGCTGTGGTTTAAGCAAAAAGTGAAATACATGCAGATTTTTTTCCTTTTTTGGAGCGAGCGGGGGGCGATTTGAGTGGAGTGCGATGCAAACTGCGTTGAGCGCTAAGCGATAATGAGCGGACTGGCCTGATGTGGCTTTGAGTGGTGGGAGCGGAGGGGTGAACAGCTCCGTGAGCGAGGAGCTGAGATTCTCACCGCTCCACTCCGCTCATATGCTCTGCAATCGAGTATAAATTAGTCAACAGTTGAGTCATCTACTTTATGAAATTACAGCCTGATGCGCTTGCATCAGTGAATTAATCTTCAATTGCGCTGCTTTCGCAGTGTGCAGCGGAGGGAAAGTGAACAGACACATGCCAAAGTCCTAGCTAGGCCACTAAAATGTTGCAGTCTGGCCCCATAATGTGAAAGCAAAAACAGGTTTTTATAAATTTTTGCAAATGTATATAAAATAAAAAACTTAAATATTACATTTACATAAGTATTCAGACCCTTTACTCAGTACTTTGTTGAAGCACCTTTGGCAGCTATTACAACCTCGAGTCTTCTTAGGTATGATGCTACAAGCTTGGCACACATGTATTTGGGGAGTTTCTTCCATTCTTCTCTGCAGATCCTATCATGCTCTGTCAGGTTGGATGGGAAACGTCGCTGCACAGCTATTTTCAGGTCTCTAGAGATGTTCGATCAGGTTCAAGTCCAGGCTCTGGCTGGGCCACTTAAGGACATTCAGAGACTTGTCCCGAAGCCACTCCTGCATTGACTTGGCTGTGTGCTTAGGGTTGTTGTCCTGTATGAAGGTTAACCTTTGCACCAGTCTGAGGTCCTGAGTGCTCTGGAGCAGGTTTTCATCAAGGATCTCTCTGTACTTTGCTCCGTTCATCTTTCCCTCGATCCTGACTAGTCTCCCAGTCCCTGCCACTGAAAAACATCCCCACAGCATGATGCTGCCACCACCCATGTTCACCGTGGGGATGGTGCCAGGTTTCCTCTGCTTGGCATTCAGGCTAAAGAGTTCAATCTTGGTTACATCAGACCAGAGAATCTTGTTTCTCATGGTCTGAGAGTCCTTTAGGTGCCTTTTGGCAAACTCCAAGCGGGTTGTCATGTGCCTTTTAATGAGGAGTGGGTTCCGTCTGGCCACTCTACCATAAAGGCCTGATTGTTCGAGTGCTGCAGAGATGGTTTTCCTTCTGGAAGGTTCTCCCATCTCCACAGAGGAACTCTAGAGCTCTGTTAGAGTGACCATCGGATTCTTGGTCACCTCCCAGACCAAGGCCCTTCTCCCCCGATTGCTTTGTTTGGACAGGCGGCCAGCTCTAGGAAGATTCTTGGTGATTCCAAACTTCTTCCATTTAAGAATGATGGAGGCCACTGTGTTCTTGGGGACCTTCAATGCTGCAGAAATGTTTTGGTACCCTTCCCCAGATCTGTGCCTCAATACAATCCTGTCTCGGAGCTCTACGGACAATTCCTTCGACCTCATGGCTTGTTTTTTGCTCTGACATGCACTGTCAACTGTGGGACCTTATATAGACAGGTGTGCGCCTTTCCAAATCATGTCCAATCAATTGAATTTACCACAGGTGGACTCCAATCAAGTTGTAGAAACATCTCAAGGATGATCAATGGAAACAGGATGCACCTGAGCTCAATTTAGAGTCTCATAGCAAGGGTCTGAATACTTGTTGTTTTGACTCTGTACTCCAGCACTTTGAAATGTCATACCCCCAAGACATGCTAACCTCTCATCATTACATTAACAGGGAAGGTTAGGGGGGTATGATATTTGTGGGTCTGTAACTTTCTCACTCATAATTACTAACGGTTCATTCATGATTATCCGTAATCATGGTAGCATCCAGATTAATGTTGAAGTGTTTAAAAAATATTATATTCTTATTTACAATAAAACTGACTCCAAAATGACACCATACATTATTTGCCATTAATTTCTATTGGGCACAAAATAATCTGAAACACAACCAAAACAAACAGCAAATGCATCCAAACAATTGGTAGAGCCACAATGTCACGATCGCCTATGAAATACGACCAAAGCGCAGCGTTGGGAGTGAACATGACTTTAATGTTGAAATAACGACAAAACAAAACACGATCCGTAACGTCCTCAGTACATAGACTGAACATAGAACAAAAACCCACAAACAAACAGTGAAACACAACAGTATATATATGGCTCCCAATCAGAGATAACGAGCCGACAGCTGACACTCGTTACCTCCGATTGGGAGTCATTGACCAATCACCACTAAACACAAACAAAATGAAACTCACCCATCCCCAACACCACCAAATGAAATACACCCAAACAAATGAAAGTGAACAACCCTGGCTCAAATATCAAAGTCCATGGAGCCAGAGTGTCACACACAAGCTCCATGTAGTCATTGTGTGCTATGAATATGGGACCAAATACTTAACTTTTTACTACTTTAATCCAAAAAATGTTGGCCCAATACTTTTGGTCCCCTAAAATGGGGGCACTATGCACAAAAAGTGATGTAATTTCTAAATGGTTCACCCGATATGGATGAAAATACCCTCAAATTAAATCTCTCTGCACTACAACCTCATAGTCATTGTATCATTTCAAATCCAAAGTGCTGGAGTGCAGACCCAAAACAAAAACAACAAATTGTCACTGTCCCAATACTTTTGGAGCTCACAGTGCATTCAGAAAGTATTCACCCCCCTTCACTTTTTCAACATTTTGTTGTGTTACAGCCTAAACTTAATTGAGATTTTTTTTGTCACTGGCCTACACACAATACCCCATAATGTAAAAAGGGAATTATGTTTTTCGAATTTTTACAAATTAATTAAAAATTAAAATCTGAAATGTCTTAAGTCAATAAGTATTCAACCCCTTTGTCATGTCAAGCCTAAATAAGTTCAGGAGTAAACATTTGCTTAACAAGTCACATAATAAGTTGCATGGACTCACTCTGTGTGCAATAATAATAACTACCTCATCTCTGTACCCCACACATACAATTATCTGTAAGGTCCCTCAGTTGACCAGTGAATTTCAAACACAGATTCAACCACAAAGACCAGCGAGGTTTTCCAATGCCTCACCAAGAAGGGCATCTATTGGTAGATGGGTAAAAAAAAAGCAGACATTGAATATCCCTTTCAGCATGGTGAAGTTACTAATTACACTTTGGATGGTGTATCAATACACCCAGTCACTACAAAGATACAGGCGTCCTTCCTAACTCAGTTGCCAGAGAGGAAGGAAACCACTCAGGGATTTCACCATGAGGCCAATTGTGACTTTTAAACAGTTACAGAGTTTAATGGCGGTGATAAGAGAAAACTGAGGATTGATCATCAACATTGTAGTTACTCCATAATACTAACCTGATTGACAGAGTGAAAAGAAGGAAGCCTGTACAGAATACAAATATTCCAAAACATGCTTCCTGTTTGCAACAAGGCACTAAAGTAATGTTGCAAAAAATGTGGCAAAGCAATGAACTTCTTGTCCTGAATACAAAGTGTTATGTTTGGGGCAAATTCAATACAACACATTACTGAGTACCACTCTTGAGTAATGGCTGCATCATGTTATGGGTATGCTTGTAATCATTAAGGTCTGGGGAGTTTTTCAGGATTAAAAAATAATAATACGGAATAGAGCTGCACAGGCAAAATCCTAGAAGAAAACCTGCAGGACAATAATCTAAAACACAAGGCCAAATCTACAGTGGAGTTGCTTACCAAGATGACAGTGAAAGTTCCAGAGTGATTTATATCTACTTGAAAATCTATGGCAAGACCTGAAAATGGTTGTCTAGCAATACTGTCTATTAATATTTCTGTATTTTTAATTTTTTTAAAATGCTAACATTTCGAAAAACATGTTTTTGCTTGGTCATTATGGAGTATTGCATGTAGATCGGTGAGAGAATTTTTTTTTATTTAATCAATTTTGAATTCTGTCTGTTAGACAACATAATGTGGAATAAGTCAAGGGGTATGCATACTTTCCAAAGGCACTGTACCTATATATACTGAGTATACAAAATATTAAGAACACCTGCTCTTTCCATGACGTAGACTGACCAGATGGTGAACCCAGGTGAAAGCTATGGTCCCTTATTGATGTCACTTGTTAAATCCACTTCAATCAGTGTAGATGAAGGGGAGGAAACAGGTTAAAGAAGGATCTTTAAGCGTTGTGACATATAATACATGGATTGTGCATGCATGCCATTAAGAGGGTGAATGGATAAGACAAAAAATGTAAGTGCCTTTGAATGGGGTATGGTAGTAGGTGCCAGGTGTACCGGTTTGTCAAGAACTGCAACACTGCTGCGTTTTTCATGCTGTCATGACTGTCCTGTGTGAGGATCCAAGGGCTCAGATTAACTTGGCAATGACTGACAATAACCAGACCCTCTCTCACCCACAGAAGAGGGGAGGGGGGACTGGGCCGGTTTTGACACCTCACACCCTGTTGTAAATTAGGCAGGAGGGGAATCTCTTTCTACCCGTCCAGTATTGGTGATTGGAATGTCCTTTTGTCTCCAGAAGACTTTTGCCGCCAAAACTCTAACGTCCAAAAAGTAAACGCTGGAACAATATTTCTAAGGTAAGAATGTGGGGAACAGTCAGTGGGAACCTAAAGAATAATCATGTCATATTGTTAATTATTTTGTGATGTCATTAAGAATGGCATCAAGAAAATACTGTAACTTGAAAAGTATACACAATATATATGTCAAATATTCATCCTTTTACGTTGTATATGAAAAATGATGAGAGTAGTTTTGTTAAGATAGGAATGTGATTTTAGTTTTCTAACGAGATCATAGTTTTTGATGATGCTTTGCACCAGTAACTAGCCACGCCCCAAGTGAGCTCAGAGATCGTGTCAGCATGATGGAACGCCCTTTTGACCAGAGTGTATAAAGCATGAGTTAAGAATTAACATATCAGACCAGAAAGACGTGGAGTGGTCGCTACACGTCTGAAAATGGTTGGAATGTTGAACCTCAACACAAGGTGAAGAAAATCAACTCTCAGATTAGACCCAAACTTTGCCAGGCTGCAGCTGTGCGTGTAAAGTGGTTCAAACTCTGACTAACCACACGAATTAGAGAAGAAAGCTCCCCTCTCAGACAATCACTGGGACAGCTAAGTAGCTGTTCTGGAGCGACTCCACTACAGACCAGGACAACTAAGAAAAAGGACATTGTGACCTCTTGTGGACAATCAGAGCCTTACAAGTGACCCACCGGAGAACCAGCCAAACCCTTTTCAAGAAGGCTTGGTCCGACAGAGATAAATGGCGAATGAAGGCATTCAAACACGTAAATACATTCATGATTTCTTACTCTAAACGGGCAGTGGTTCATGTGCAAAGTAAATGATTACTGTGAGTGTAGTTTCCAAATGTACGATAAGTGTTGTGTCTCTCTTTCTTTCTCTCGCTCGCTACCCCTCCCTCTTTTGGTAACCAAGCAGTCATGTTGTTGTTAGTCCGCCAGTGGCTTTTTCTCATGTATTAAGTGTGTATGCTATTCTGTGTTATTATTTAGTTAGCTAGTAAATAAATAATTAAACCAATTTGCGTAGTGCTGAGTCATAAGTAAAGCTGGAGTTCCTGCAGATCCAAGAAGTCTACGACCGTTCAGAATGACGACTGATGAGAGTTAATGATTAATACGTTGACTGTTTTATACATATTGATAGGTAAAGACCTTTAGAGTTTAATTCGGGAGATGGTAACTCTATAAACAACTTATTCCGAGGTGCCCCAAATCCTAATGAGTTAATTGTTACATGATTAATTTAATCGAGTAACAATTAAACATAGTTAGTTGATTTGATAAATAACAGTCATCATATTAATGAAAGTCACGTCATGACAACGCTGTGTGTTATAGATCTGTCATTCACAGTGAAAGCAAGTCTAAGAAGCTTTAGATCATTTCTATGCGCGCTCTTTCTATGCTTCCCGTTCTTAAGTGTCTTTTACTTTCGTTTTTTTTACACGAGCTTCAAACAACTGAAAATACAACATTTTTGGTTATGGAAAACATATTTCACAGCGGTTAAGATGGTACAATGATTCTCTACACTATACTTGCTTGTTTTGTCACATAAACTGACATTAATTAAAGCAACCAGGAAATTTCGGAGCGATTTCTGCATAGTGCATCTTTAATATTTTATGAGCTGGTTCCACAGGCATACCACTGTGGTACATTGACCGAGGAGTGACCAAGAATATGACAGTCAAATTACTGTAGATCCAGGGGGGAGGGATATAGGACAGACAAATTACTGTAGATCCAGGGAGGAGGGATATAGGACAGACAAATTACTGTAGATCCAGGGAGGAGGGATATAGGACAGACAAATTACTGTATATCCAGGGGGGAGGGATATAGGACAGACAAATTACTGTATATCCAGGGGGGAGGGATATAGGACAGACAAATTACTGTAGATCCAGGGGGGAGGGATATAGGACAGAAAAATTACTGTAGATCCAGGGGGGAGGGATATAGGACAGACAAATTACTGTAGATCCAGGGAGGAGGGATATAGGACAGTCAAATTGTACCTGTAGAACTGCAGCTGTCGCTTGCTGGGACTCCCATGGCTCCCATACCGAGCACTGAAGAGAAAAAGAGAAAAGGAGCGAGAGAGCATTGTAAAGCAAGCAAGCAAGATACAAGGCAACCTACAAGTAACACAAGGGTAAAGCAAATACAGAACTACAATACAACACACTAAGCCAATTTTCTCTGCTGATGTGAGGTTTTAATCTTTCAGCCATGCGTGTATGGCTCCACCTAGTGTTGATTCTGTGTGTGAGTGTGTGTGTGTGTGTGTGTGTGTGTGTGTGTGTGTGTGTGTGTGTGTGTGCGTGTGTGTGTGTGTGTGTGTGTATGTGTGTACACGTTTTACTATACTGGTGAGTACCAAAAGTCCTCACAAGAATAGTAAACCAACAAAAATTCTGAGAAATTAGGATATTTTGCCAGTCCTCACCTGTAAAAAGGCTATTTTAGCCTTAGGGGTTAGGTTTAGGGTTAGAATTGGAGTTAGGGTTAGAATTAGCTGTGTGTGTGTGTGTGTGTGTGTGTGTGTGTGTGTGTGTGTGTGTGTGTATTTTTACTATACTTGTGAGTACCAAAAGTCCTCACAAGAATAATAATTCAGGGAAGTGAGGACATTTAGCTGGTCCTCACTTATAAAAAGGCTATTTTAGTCTTAGGGGTTAGGTTTAGGTTTAGGGTTAGAATGAGGGTTATGGTTAGGATTAGGGGTTAGATGTTAGGGTTAGGTTTAGGGTTAGGGGTTAGGGAAAATAGGATTTGAATGGGAATCAATTGTTTGGTCCCCACAAGGATAGTAAAACAAACGTGTGTGTTTGTGGTGTGTGTGTGCGCACGTTTTACTATACTTGTGAGTACCAAAAGTCCTCACAAGAATAGTAAACCAACATATATTCTGAGAAATGAAGACATTTTGCCGGTCCTCACTTGTAAAAAGGCTATTTTAAGCTTAGGGGTTCGGTTTAGGGTTAGAATTGGAGTTAGGGTTAGAATTAGGGTTAGGGTTAGGGATAGTAGTTAGGTTTAGGGTTAGGAGTTGGGGTTAGGTTTAGGTTTAGGAGTTAAGGTTAGGGTTAGGGTAAGGGTTAGGTTTAGGGAAAATAGGATTTTGAATGGGAATCAATTGTTGGTTCCCAAAAAGTCCTCACAAGTATTGTAACACGTGTGTGTGTTTGTGTGTGTGTGTGTGTGTTTGTGTGTGCGTGTGTACTTTTTACTATACTTGTGAGTACCAAAAGACCTCACAAGAATAGTAAACCAACTCAAATTCAGGGAAGGGAGGACATTTTGCCGGTCTCACTTGTATAAAGGCTATTTTAGGCTTAGGGGTTAGGTTTAGGGTTAGGGTTAGAATTAGGGTTATGGTTTGAATTAGGGTTTAGGGTTAGGGTTAGGGATTAGTGGTTAGGTTTAGGGGTTAGGATTAAAAGGGTTTCTGTTTGTAATGGTATCAAACCTTGGTTTGCACTGGCCTTTTGCAACTTCCTGCTCTGTCTGCATATTGCACATCAGTCCGGTCTGGAGAGGGTGGGAGAACATTGGGCGGTTATTTGCCTGAGATATCAGTGGAGGCAGAGAGCTCAGAGGGTTAGGAGTTGCGGTTAGTTTTAGGTTTAGGGGGTAATGTTAGGGTTAGGGTTAGGGTTAGGGTTAGGGTTAAGGTTAGGTTTAGGGTTAGGGTTAGGGGTTAGAGAAAATAGGATTTTGCATGGGAATCAGTTGTTGGTCCCCAAAAAGTCCTCACAAGTATGATAAGTCATAGCTGTGTGTGTGTGTGTCTGTGTGTGTGTATGTGTGTGTGTGTATGTGTGTGTGTGTGTGTGTGTGTACAAGTGTGTGTATGTGTTGTACCTGTAGATCATGCCTGGGGAGGCATGCTGTTTATGGGAGAGGCGCGCCGGCGAGTCCTGGTTGGATTCAGGATACATGAGGTCACGAGGAGGGGGGCGTGGCGGAATGGAACGCCTGCTGTGGGGTCACGCTCTCACCTATGATCTCTCACCTCTGTGGACAGACAAGAAACAACATGGTAAGACTGAACTTGCTGGGTTTAGAGAATGTGTGGTGAGTTTCCATAAAGTCTTTAAATAAATACAATATCTGAAATAGATAGTGTTTCCAGAGGCTTCAGCGCTCTCAATTTGATATTTTTCTATAGTGCATCCTAGAGTCTGCTAAGGGGTTTTCATGACAATGTAGGGTATTTTGAAGGGTTGTATCTGTCACATAGTGTTTATGTGGGGTGCATCACAATTTCAGAGGGGGAGAAGCATTAGCCCAAACCCTTCATGAAATGATTTCTAAAGTCAGACGGGTTATTTTAAGGGTTTCTGCACATAGCCAAAGGGGAACAAATATTAATAAAATGTTTGCCCATCTGATAATGTTTCTAGAAGCATCAGAAGTATCATTAGTCTTATAATGTTCTACGGACAAACCCTCCAATAGATGGTGCTGTTCTATAACAATATCTGACCATCTTCAATCAGAACAAAGCAAGCAAATCACTTTATAAGTCCCATTTCATTATTGCTTCTTACACATTTCTATCAGCCAAAATGTGACAATCATCCCCCATCCCTAGATACATTTTCTGATCCAATCTACTTTAAAGGCCAGTGTTCTCTCTGATTCTGTCCCCCATTTGGATTCTGTTTACCCTAACTATGTTGTAGGATCACTGATATAAACACAATCTGATGTAGCATATGATGTGGTATCACTGTTAGAGATTTGGTTCAGATCCAAAAATGCTCATCCAAATGCAAGGAGTGGGCCATGGCTGTTGAATAAAATGGCCAACTCGAAAGGTCAGTCACATTTTCATTAGTGAAGGTCATGTCCTACAGTATCATACACTGAGTATGATAAACAATAAAAAAAAAAATGCCACTCTGAAACCCACAGTTGAACTAAAATCCACTGTAAAACCAAGAGAGTCGTTCACCTTCCAGGTCATAGATAAGACTCAAGCCACTGTTAAAGGAGGGCTGTTGCATGCTCTGGTGTGGTCTCAGTGCCAGTGACTGTGGCTGAAGCGTATCAATGTTACGACTCATTACCCTCAGCATTGTAAGGGAGCGGTCATGATAAAGCAGGGGCAGATCATGTGAAGGTGACTCCCAACTCCCTCCTCCAACTCATTGGGATACAGAGCAGAGCAGGGCTGGCCACAGGAATAATGGCTGCCTACTAGCCATTGAGCAGTTTCTGGTAGATATTCTGTACTCTGGCTGATACCAAACTCGAAATCCTCCTGACTTCAGAGTCTGGAAAGCCTGTTTTGATGTTATCTGCACGATGCGTTGATAATGAAGGGGGCTGTGCTTTTACTGGTTGATTCTCCTCCATGTCTTTGTCACTCAAACACCCACAGGCAAAGCCACACACAGCCCCCGAGCGCCGCCCCCTTCCATTGCAACTGTTGGATTTTCAAATCTAAACAACGAGAGGTCTCAACCCCCCAGGAAAAAAAATACATTTGAGAGATCCAATCAATGCGTCCGCTCAATTTCTGAGCGAATATTGCATTAACAAACGGCCTCCTTTCCAGACCAGTGAGTCACAGCTCTTCCTCGCTGTGTGGTCACGTGGGTCGCGTCAGCCAGGCACTGCTTTGCTTTATCTTGACCAGGTCGCAGTTGTAAATGAGAACTTGTTCTCAACTTGCCTACCTGGTTAAATAAAGGTTAAATAAAAATAAATAAAAAAATAGGTATTCTGTATTTAGGAGGGAAAAGAGACACTATACAATTAAAAAAGTGCTCCGTCTACTGAAAGTGCTGTATTACACGGGCACCATAGTTCACATATCTATATCCAATTCAGATTATTCTTGCCAACCGATTCTTCTTGACGATTTAGAAAGGAACATTGTCACAGATGACTAATGCTGAATCAGAAAATGCACATTTTGGATGTGACTGAAATGGCACCCTTTTAAATGGTGCACTACCAGAGCCATGACCAGAAGTAGTGCACTATATGCAGTATGGAATAGGGTGCCATTTCAGACACATCCAACATTAGTCTTTTCAGATTCAGTATTAGTCATCTGTGACAATGTTCCTTTCTAAATCGTCATGAGGAATCGGTTGGCAAGAAGAATCTGAATTTAATATAGATATGTGAACTATGGTGTCCGTGTAATACAGTACTTTCGGACAACTCTGCATTGTGTCACACATAGGCATCACCATCCATTGAATGTAACATAAATAGGCCTATTAGTTGATGTCGCTGTACAAACAGTAGATGGAGCACTTTCTTTTATTATATAATTTAGGTCGTATTCACCAGACAGCAAATGGAGGAAAACAGACTGAAACAGGGAGGGACTACCTGAACTTTTTTCCCTTTTCCACTGTGCACTAATGAATGCAACCATAGTTTTCCCACTGTCATAGAGCTTCACTGTTAAACCCGTCCCTTGCCCTTGGTCTGATAAATCAGCCTAAAACGCTCGTGTAATTGGAAATGTATACTCCCTCGATCTAAGAATAGAAGTTCATTAAAAAATGGAAAGGTCTGATGAATCCAAGAATAACAGATTACATAGAAGGATGAGCAGGGAGATGGCAACCAAGAGGGACATGGACCAATTCAGACTATGGCCCCGTCCAAAAAGAACCCCTTGCCCCTTAGGCACTTGAGTAGAATGTGAAATAATTTTAATAAAATAATTTAAAAGTGTAAGCAATATGGGGGTTGCTCCACCGTTCCCTCTGATAGGCTGGGTGAAATTTTCACCATATTGCTAATACCTATCCAATCCTTTCAGATGAAGAGAAATTGACTGCCAATGTACACATGGAGTTTGGTATTTAAAATGTAGTGCATAGCTGTAGGCATTAAACTAAGCAGTAACCTGGTTTCTACTCTAAAAATACATAGATCCCAGATGCCCTCTCAATTTTTTCCCTGTGTGTGCGTGTGTGTCTGTATGTGTGTGTGTGAGCGTGTGTTTGTGCTGACGAGGAGCCCAGGGAGGCCGACCTACTCCTGCCTCTTGCCCCCGTCCTTGTTCCGGCCAAGGAAGCAGAGAGCGAGCCAAGAACAATTTTCCTGGCACCAAATGAAACACGACAGACATGGTGCCATAAAACAAGAGGGAATGGAGTGACGGAGAAAGTGAAGAGTCTGCGTTCCACCGTTCCTGTAGCTCTTTGAGCCTATAGAGCAGGGTTCTTCAATCCTGGTCCTGGAGGGCCGAAACACCTCTGTTTTTCATCCTCTCCTTCTAATCAGGGGCTAATTCAGACCTGGGAAAACCAGGTGAGTGCAATTAACTACCAGGTAGAAATAAAAAACAGAAGTGTTTCGGCCCTCCAGGACCAGGATTGAAGAACCCTGCTATAGAGCAACTGAAACAACCCACCACAGCCCTCCGACTGCAGCTGCCTTTGAACCGAACACAAGCCATGATAGTGGATCAACAACTCCCAAGAGCTAGAGACCAAGAGGTGAGACGGGAAGGAGTCCAATGTATCCATGTCTTAGTGCTTTGCTGGATGTGGTCAACAAAATGCATGCTTGCTCTCTGAAGTCAGTGCTGAATGAGGTGATATGACATATAAAAACCGTAAACCAGATGTCAAAAACAAGTGAGCAAGATTACCAAAACTCTAAATGAATCTCCAACAGGTAGACCCCAGGGGGTAAACACATTGTGAGAAATCAGCAGGTTTTTCAAACAAAAAGGGGTATAGAAAGAGGTATAAAGGAGAGACGGCAAAGGGAAGAGGAATGCATTGACTAACAGTATATAGTGGAGCAACACATGGGGACTCTGCAGCTTGCTCTCAGCCAATGACAACTAATCTGGGACAAACTCCAACCGAGAGGATCGTCGGCCCGTCGGAGGACGTTTGATGTATCACCCTCAGCTCACATTTCTGCTGTCTCATGCCATCATCATCGGCTTTCAGCAGAAGGAGAGAGGGAGGGACAAGAGGAGCAAGGTAGCGAGGGAGGGAGGGAGGGAGGGAGGGAGAGTGCTCACTTTGCAGCTATGCCTAAGGAGGTGACACTGATTGGAAAGACTAGAGCCTGGATCACACAGGGATGCAGCTAGAGAGAGGACAGTTGATACAATACCAATCAGCAGACAATCTACGACTAAATTATAATCAGGTCCTGTGTGGCTCAGTTAGTAGAGGATGGCACTTACAATGCCAGGGTTGTGGGTTCGATTCCCACGGGGGACACGTACGAAAATGTATGTGTTCACTGCTGTAAGTCGCTCTGGATGAGAGCATCTGCTAAATTACTCAAATGTAAAACATTGTAATAATACTAGTGTGATGAAAATAAATTGTTTACTGAGTGTTTCCATATGAAACGAGGAGAAAAAAACACCATGATAATGAGTAGTTTTTTTATTTCAATAAAAAAAGTAATACATTCATTTATGAATATTGACAAATATAAACATGAATATTGAAAAAACTCAACTTTAGATTTGGCTTCTTTTTCAATATATTGTTGAACATAATATACTCTATGGGCAGATCAAAGTTTCCGAATGCGATCTCTAACAGTTTAAAAGTTATTTTATAAAGAGAAAATGGTATAGTAGGCAATGTAACCAATCATAGCCCTGCTGTTACTTGTATCATTGCATATCCTGAAAATCACCAGCAGAGGGCGACCTCTCTGAATTCATTTTCACATTCTCTCTGTTGGTAATGCCTACAAATTGGATCCTAACTCTTAAAGTAGCAGAGATCCCACTCTGGAACTTTGATATGCCCGTACAGTATATTATGCTCAACAATATATTACAAAATGTGCCAAATCGAAAATTCTGTTTTTTCAATATTCATCTTTATATTTTTCTATATTCATAAATTCATGTAAAAATTGTTTTACTGAAATCAAAACACTACTCATATTACCAGAGCAAGCAGTAAAGCTTCATATGACACCAATTGTTGCATTGTAGCACCTATAGATAACAAACTATGGAGTCTTCAAGGAGGCCTAGGTAAGGCCAAAATGTCATAAATAAGCTATATAAGCACTGATAAACTATATAACATGTTCACATTATCCTATCCTATCGCAGGTCAAGTCAACCCAGAGGGCTACGAGTCACAATACTTACATTGTATATAAATGTATGACATAATTTAAATATCATATCACAATCCTTTATACCAGTCATTGTGGAACCTGCATTATGTGCACTGTTTCTGTCCCAATTGAATCCAAACAGGGTATGATGCATTACCATGATTAACAAGGAGACATTGAAACATTCAAATAGTGATAAGAGACTAATATCACTGTAGTAAAACGTAGCAGAATGGAGTGCATGTCAGCTATACATACGGTCTGTAGCATGGCCGTTGGTAGAGGGGCTGAGTCATATGTGTGGATGTTTGGAATCAGACAGAAAATCTGTGCATGTTTTATCTTGATGTGTAAATAGATCTGGAGCTGTCCTGGGGGAGATGGACTGGCATGGAGACAGGAGAGGGTTGGCTAATGTTAGGCTATAAACTCCATCTCCCCCAGCCCTATCACAATGTATTGAAACCTGAGGCTCGGCTGACTTTGATAAAATCAAATCAAATCAAAAGGTATTTGACACATACACATATTTAGCAGATGTTATTGCGGGTGTAGCGAAATGCTTGTGTTCCTAGCTCCAATAGTGCAGTAGTATCTAACAATTCAATAGTATCTAACAATTCAATGGTGGGTTTATCACCGATAGGGGAGAGTGGGGTAAGTTGAGCCGATGGTGTAAATTTAGCCACCCTTGTTTCTTGGGAACCATACACAAAATTAATCATTTTACCAAATATTTAGGAAGAGGTCATCATTTCATGGAGTCTGTGAAGGAAGAAACCAAATGTAAAAAGTGTTAAGCACGTTAAGTCCAAGTTAAGTTATTTTCACTAAGTCAAATGAATTTATTGTGTTAGAGGTTTCATGATGCTTGTATCTAAACCAAAGTAGATACTTTTAAGATTATGCTATACATTAGTTGGGGTCTCTATAAGCTTCAATATGAGGTCCTAAACCTAGCATAAAAGTGCATCCTTGTAGCTGTGTGGGCTAATATACTGTAGTCAAAATGTTTGCCTTGCGGTAAGTTGAGCCAATGACAAGTTGAGTAAATTGAAGTGTTTTCTTCCCAGGCGTAATGCAAGGCATTATCTATGGGGATATGAGGTAACAACAGGGCCTGGCCTATGTTAAAAGTGTAAAAGAAAAAGTACAAAGTGTTTGCAAGGTGTTAAGCATATGTTAAAATATTCTTTAAATGATTAAAAGACAAAAAAGCAATTGTGATTGTGTTGAATTGTGTTTGGGAAATAAAGAAAAAGGTAGTGTTACTATTTAATTCAGTTAATAAATTTGTAGGCAGCTTAATTTACCTTGTCTCGTGGCTCAACTTACCCCATACCCGGGATAAGTTGTGCCAAGCGACCACTTTTTTTAGACAAGCTATGCTTTCAAAACTGTAATGTTTACATGAATCCTGATTATTTCCAGGGATATGCAACATCCTACAATATATTTACTTGTTGAAAAGAATACTATATTTCCCTTGATGGAGTGATGCTGAATATAAAAAATGGCTCAACTTACCCCACTCTCCCCTACAGTATGTTACTATTTCTGCTACATAATATACTGCAGGTATCTTCTTCAAACCTCCTCTAACAGAGATTATCTCAGTATATCATATAAGTCTGAAGCTCGTTTTGACTGCAGTTGCTCCAAGCAACTTTTGGAAGACATTTTAAGCACTCATATGAATGGAATGGAGTTAATGTTAGGTCATACTGCGGCCCGAGTGCTTGTTGGAGCAGCAACCACTTAGTAAGGTATTGCAAACATTCCCTCATCCGGCATTATCTGCATTGTCAGCGAACTTCCAAGATATTTTTCTTTACATCCCCTGTATCTATCCATCTATCCTCCACATACTGTGTGTTTTGTCTGTGTTCGGTGAGTATGTTGTGAGTCCTTTGTGTGTTGAGTCCACTGGTACCAGAGGCAGTTTAAAGCGCCTGAATGGACACGGTAGTGGTAGTGACTCCACGTTTCATTCGAGATTCTAGATACCTCTATATGTTTTTATCTCCCTCAGTTCAAAATCAATCAGAGTGCAGTGGTACTACACCATCTGCCTGTGGGAAGATGCAATCAGCCCAGTCCACTTGGTCGTGCTGCTGCTTCAGTTTCAACTGTTCTGCCTGCGGCTAGAGAACCCTGACCTGTGCACCGGACGTGCTACCTTGTCCCGCACCTGCTGTCTCGACCTCTGAATGCTCGGCTATGAAAAGCCAACTGACATTTACTCCTGAGGTACTGATCTGTTGCACCCTCTACATCCACTGTGATTATTATTTAACCCTGTTGGTCATCTATGAACGTTTGTACATCTTGAAGAACAATCTGGCCTTAAATGGCCATGTACTTTTATAATCTCCACCCGGCAAAGCCAGAAGAGGACTAGCCACCCCTCAGAGCCTGGTTTCTCTCTAGGTTTCTTCCTAGGTTCCTGCCTTTCTAGGGAGTTTTTACACTGTGCTTCTACATCAGCATTGCTTGCTGTTTGGGGTTTTAGGCTTGGTTTCTGTATAGCACTTTGTGACATCGGCTTTATAAATAGATTTGATTGATTGATTGATATTACACAAGCATCACAAGGGGTATACATTCTGAATCAGCATCAGCATCAGCATTGTATCAGCATCAGCATCAGCAAAGGTGCGAGATAACTCCTGGACTATGAAGGCAGAGAGGAGAGGACGTTCAGTTGTGCTACCTTTCTGTAACTAAACATTTAGAACAAAATATGTAAATCCAGATGTGATTTTGACTTTTAGATTTGGTAAAGAGAAGACCAAAACACTAAGCTTGACTGAAGCTCTCCACCCATTTTGAATTGGACTATGTTTTTGTATCATCCTCTTTCTCCAATGTTCCTTGGACCATCAATATCCTTGCTCTGACTGAGTAAACCGTTGTGACTATTAAATACAGAGCGTGATTCCGTTTCACAATCATCAATATTTAATGGTGTTAACTCAGATGGAAACTGCAGTTACCAGAGGCAATGCTCTGAGGGATGGGAGGTTATTATCAACAGAGGACGGGCATTTATCATTAACTACTTGGATTAGTAACAATTCTGAAATGGCTGTTAGAAGGTTTCTATGAAGTTAGAAGTTTGCTATCATGGAGTTTAACAAAATTGCCAAATTACCAAAGCATGGCTAATATTCCCTCTAAGAACAGAACATTTTGAGAATGTAGGTTGCTTCAGATACAAATCCATTGATCCAAATTGTATTGTGGTCCTCTGTAGCTCAATTGGTAGAGCATGGCGCTTGTAACGCCAGGGTAGTGGGTTCGATCCCCGGGACCACCCATACGTAACAAAATGAATGCACACATGACTGTAAGTCGCTTTGGATAAAAGCGTCTGCTAAATGGCATATTATTATTATTATTACTCAGTTCCTACTTCCAGGAATAATTACTATAATTATTTAGTCCCTTTCGGGAAATGTGTCTTGCATCTCAACAAAACACAGCACAGCATCACCACATACAGTGAGGGAAAAAAGTATTTGATCCCCTGCTGATTTTGTACGTTTGCCCACTGACAAAGAAATGATCAATCTATAATTTTAATGGTAGGTTTATTTGAACAGTGAGAGACAGAATAACAACGAAAAAGAAGAAGCACATTAAGGTCCTGGAGTGGCCTAGCCAGTCTCCAGACCTTAATCCCATAGGAAATCTGTGGAGGGAGCTGAAGGTTCGAGTTGCCAAACGTCAGCCTCGAAACCTTAATGACTTGGAGAAGATCTGCAAAGAGGAGTGGGACAAAATCCCTCCTGAGATGTGTGCAAACCTGGTGGCCAACTACAAGAAATGTCTGACCTCTGTGATTGCCAACAAGGGTTTTGCCACCAAGTACTAAGTCATGTTTTGCAGAGGGGTCATATACTTATTTCCCTCATTAAAATGCTAATCAATTTATAACATTTTTGACATGCGTTTTTCTGGATGATTTTGTTGTTATTCTGTCTCTCACTGTTCAAATAAACCTACCATTGAAATTATAGACTGATCATTTCTTTGTCAGTGGGCAAACGTACAAAATCAGCAGGGGATCAAATACTTTTTTCCCTCACTGTAAGTGCATAAATACATACATAATTCACAAGCAATAACTTCAGCAGACAACACAGCGTTTTCTACTATTACTGAGGTAAAATAATGTCCTGATAATTCTATGACCCAAATAGCCTATAGTAAATGGTTGCTCCTTCAAAGGACAGATCCATCATCTAATATTTGTCATAACCCAATGGGTCTATAGCGCCCCAGGTCAGAGGGCACTTAATATACGATCAAGAGAGGGAGGGAGCAACGCCTTGCAACAAGTCAAATCCCCACTTCCTGACATCATCGCTGGACACATCGTGTCAATGTTCAGAGAACAGCGCTGTAAGTGTGCAGAGCATAAAGATCAATTTCTTAGCTGAACTGAGGATACCACTGACAGCTGTGCCAAATACGCTTGCCCCAGGATTAAATTATTTAAGTATTATCAAACAGTAGATACACAAGCATCTCGTTGACAAAACAGGAGCATGTATGGTACAAAGTTGTGTATGACTAGTAGTCATTCTTCTACTGGTATTTTAAAATATATTGCTAATGCCTGGTCTATAATTGCTGAGTCAAGAATTTGGACAATGGTATAAACTGAGATTTGTGATCAATGGATAAATGTTGTTCTCTAAAAGCGTATTCAAACTCACAGATCCAGGACACTCGCTTGTATTCAACACCTTACTGCACCAAACAATGCAACAGTCTTAAACCCAGCTTTGGACTGAATCTCAATCTTACATGCAATGCCCCCCATTGAATGCGCAAAAACAAAATACTCTAGCTAAACCCTTCAGTAATTTGGCAAGAGCAGATTGCAGTATTAAACTGCATGTTTAAGACTAAAATCAAATCAAAATGTATGCCGAATACAACAGGTGTAGGTAGACCTTACAGTGAAATGCTTACTTACAAGCCCTTAACAAACAATGCAGTTTTAAGAAAAATAAGTGTTAAGTAAAAAATAGATAAGTAAAAATGACAAATTATTGAAGAGCAGCAGTAAAATATAACAACTGTAGGGAGACTATATACAGTAGGGAGGCTATATACTCTGCACAAAAAAAACTAGTTTCATAGCCACGGAAACTAAAAGTGTCCTCTAGCATGCATCAAATTGACACCTAAACCATATGCAGAAATATCAAACAAATAGTTCATCATAATTAAGAGATATCTCAAAGAGGACATTCACTGAAGATTATTGATTTCTACTGGTGGCAGACCATCTCTAGTGAGGCAATCACACAGTTAACTTTCAAGTCTGGTTTGCACAGCAAGAAAAGATAAATGTGTTAAGATGATATCATCGTCTACTAGAGACCACTGCAGCCCTGCAAAGATCCTATACAGCAACCAGCCATACGCACATTCAGCACACCGATATCTGTTCTGCTCCGTCCTCCAGCACAGTGCTACTGCAAGCTATTAGACTAAAACAGAACACTAGTTATTGAGCAATGTCATTGAGCTTCAGTACCCACCTCTGTCTTTGCCAATGCCCAGTTTAGCTAACCCCAACCTGGCTCAGATGGTGGAGATGAGGGGTGGTGATGGAAGGGTAAGCGGAGATCTCTTTTAGAGAGTGAGAGAGGGACAAAAGGAGAGAAAAAGGGGGGATGTCAGCAGAGGGATGCCGGTGGCTAGCCTTCACTTGCTGTATTCTTCCCTGCAGAGTCTGCCTTTGCGCAACAGCATATCTGGAGTCAGTGTGTGTGTGTATGTGTGTGTGTGTGTGTGTATGGGGGGGTAATGAGATGAGAAGCTCAGAGAGAAACTGAGATTCATAGAGGAGGAGCATTCCCTCTTACTCCATGGAGCACTTACCGACACGTGCACACACTTCAGGAATATCAGATCTACTATAGAAACTAGAAATACATTAACCTAACAAGATATTCAATCAAATGATACAATACACATTACCCACTGGGCAAAAACTGGTTGAATCAATGTTGTTTCCACGTCATTTCAACAAATAAATTAAATATGATGACGTTGAAACAACAATTTCATATTTCTTTCACATAAATGAATTATTTTGTTGATTTTAAGTTGAATTCACGTTAGTTGACAACTCAACCAAATGTAAATCAAAACTAGAGGTTAAACTGACATATGTGCCCAGTGGGAACCTTTTGACTGGATAGTATCTTGAACCTCAAGTGATTGCTCTAATTTTGTTCCTTGTTTGACGGACAAGGTATCAAACCCAGGTCTTCTGCACACTGTGTTAGCCTACTGAGCTTAAGCTTCGCGAGCTAACACAAGTATTCAGGTCTCAGACAAGGTTGCTCATCATGCTAGTTCCTCTCCTCAGATCCCTCCACTCTGACACACTGGCTCAAAGCAAAGTTAGTCTTGCCACACAAAGTGACTGGAGGTTTGAATGGAACCTGTCACCTCTCAAAGCAGGGTCACAAAAAGGGAGAGGAGCACTTCTTCTAGAGAGGCTCAGGTTTCTGTCACAGAGGTGTATATGGTCACACTGCATTGTAGGTTTTTTTCCATCAGACTCAAACATTCAGCACTTTGCTGAAACTCTGCCCCAAGGTCATCATTGTCAAAGGAAAGGACTGCTGCCATGAGGAAAAACACTAGCTTGGCCATTCCCTCAAAAAAGTATGCACCAATAATGAACGTTTGACACCTCAAGGGTGTCTATCTCTGTTGCGCAATAATTAATTTGCAAACGTATTTCTAATTGTTTGTTTATAGCTCTGATAGTGGGTTTATAACTAAACTGGGCACATGCCATGAGTCAAGAAAGTAATTGGTTACCCTTGCTTTCCAGGATGTAGCGATACTATAGTCTGGTGAAAGAAGACTAGACCATGTGTCGGGGGACAGACGTCACAACCTGCAGTGTAAAAGTCTCAGCATGCTGAGCAGTGGAGGCTCCTCAGAGGAGGAAGGGAAGGACCAGCCTCCTCAGTGAATTTCATAAAAATAGTGAAACATAAAAAAAGCTATACTTTTTTAGATAAAACAACACTAAATACACTGCTCAAAAAAATAAAGGGAACACTTAAACAACACATCCTAGATCTGAATGAATGAAATAATCTTATTAAATACTTTTTTCTTTACATAGTTGAATGTGCTGACAACAAAATCACACAGAAATTATCAATGGAAATCAAATTTATAAATTAAAGTGGAAAACCACACTACAGGCTGATCCAACTTTGATGTAATGTCATTAAAACAAGTCAAAATTAGGCTCAGTAGTGTGTGTGGCCTCCACGTGCCTGTATGACCTCCCTACAACGCCTGGGCATGCTCCTGATGAGGTGGTGGATGGTCTCCTGAGGGATCTCCTCCCAGACCTGGACTAAAGCATCCACCAACTCCTGGACAGTCTGTGGTGCAACGTGGCGTTGGTGGATGGAGTGAGACATGATGTCCCAGATGTGCTCAATTGGATTCAGGTCTGGGGAACGGGCGGGCCAGTCCATAGCATCAATGCCTTCCTCTTGCAGGAACTGCTGACACACTCCAGCCACATGAGGTCTAGCATTGTCTTGCATTAGGAGGAACCCAGGGCCAACCGCACCAGCATATGGTCTCACAAGGGGTCTGAGGATCTCATCTCGGTACCTAATGGCAGTCAGGCTACCTCTGGCGAGCACATGGAGGGCTGTGCGGCCCCCCAAAGAAATGCCACCCCACACCATGACTGACCCACCGCCAAACCGGTCATGCTGGAGGATGTTGCAGGCAGCAGAACGTTCTCCACGGCGTCTCCAGACTCTGTCACGTCTGTCACATGTGCTCAGTGTGAACCTGCTTTCATCTGTGAAGAGCACAGGGCGCCAGTGGCGAATTTGCCAATCTTGGTGTTCTCTGGCAAATGCCAAACGTCCTGCACGGTGTTGGGCTGTAAGCACAACCCCCACCTGTGGACGTCGGGACCTCATACCACTCTCATGGAGTCTGTTTCTAATAATAATAATAATAATATGCCATTTAGCAGACGCTTTTATCCAAAGCGACTTACAGTCATCTGTGCATACATTTTTACGTATGGGTGGTCCCGGGGATCGAACCCACTACCCTGGCGTTACAAGCGCCATGCTCTACCAATTGAGCTACAGAGGACCGTTTGAGCAGACACATGCACATTTGTGGCCTGCTGGAGGTCATTTTGCAGGGCTCTGGCAGTGCTCCTCCTGCTCCTCCTTGCACAAAGGCGGAGGTAGCGGTCCTCCTGCTGGGTTGTTGCCCTCCTACGGCCTCCTCCACGTCTCCTGATGTACTGGCCTGTCTCCTGGTAGCGCCTCCATGCTCTGGACACTACGCTGACAGACACAGCAAACCTTCTTGCCACAGCTCGCATTGATTTGCCATCCTGGATGAGCTGCACTACCTGAGCCACTTGTGTGGGTTGTAGACTCCGTCTCATGCTACCACTAGAGTGAAAGCACCGCCAGCATTCAAAAGTGACCAAAACATCAGCCAGGAAGCATAGGAACTGAGAACTGGTCTGTGGTCACCACCTGCAGAACCACTTCTTTATTGGGGGTGTCTTGCTAATTGCCTATAATTTCCACCTGTTATCTATTCCATTTGCACAACAGCATGTGAAATGTATTGTCAATCAGTGTTGATTCCTAAGTGGACAGTTTGATTTCACAGAAGTGTGATTGACTTGGAGTTACATTGTGTTGTTTAAGTGTTCCCTTTATTTTTTTGAGCAGTGTATATTCACGTCACCAAATAATTTATTAATACACACTGTTTTGCAATAAAGGTCTGCAGTAATCTCAACAGCACTCTGCAGGGTAGCACCATGGTGTAGCCGGAGGACAGCTAGTTTCCGTCCTCATCTGGGTACATTGACTTCAATACAAAACCTAGGAGGCTCATGGTTCTCATCCCCTTCCATAGACTTACACAGTAATTACTTCCGGCGGATGTCCTCCAACCTATCAGAGCTCTTGCAGCATGAACTGACATTTTCTCCACCCAATCAAAGGAACTAATAATGAATCTAGTACTGAAAGCTACAGCTACAGCTAGCTAGCACTGCAGTGCATAACATGTGGTAAGTTGACTCAAAGAGAGAGACAAACAATAGCAGAATTTTTTTTTTCAAATGCATTTCTTCAAAAATGAAGGAAAAGTGAGAGTGAGGGAGAGAGTGAGAGAGCTAGCTATATTTAGTATAATTTTTTTCACTTTCACTTTCACTTACTTAACTAACTTAGCTAGCTAGCTAGTTTAGCCTACTCAAACACCCGGCTCAAACAGAGAGGGATGCTACACTATATATACAAAAGTATGTGGACACCCCTTCAAATTAGTGAATTTGGCCATTTCAGCCACAAACGTTGCTGACAGGTATATAAAATCGAGCACACAGCCATGCAATCTCCATAGACAAACATTGGCAGTAGAATAACCTTACTGAAGAGCTCAGTGACTTTCAATGTGGCACCGTCATAGAATGCCACTTTTCCAACAAGTCAAAATGTCTGCCCTGCTAGAGCTGCCCGGTCAACTGTAAGTACTGTTATTGTGAAGTGGAAACGTCTAGGAGCAACAACGGCTCAGCCGCGAAGTGGTAAGCCACACAAACTCACAGAATGGGACCGCCGAGTGCTGATGCGCGTAGCAACACTCAGTACTGCGTTCCAAACGGCCTCTGGAAGCAACATCAGCACAATATTTGTTTGTCGGGAGCACAAGCCTAAGATCGCCATGCGCAATGCCAAACGCCGGCTGGAGTGGTGTAAAGCTTGCCGCCATTGGACTCTGGAGCAGTGGATACGCATTCTCTGGAGTGATGAATCACGCTTCACCCTCTGGCAGAATTAATGTTCGAGGAGCAGGTGTCCACATACTTTTGGTCATGTAGTGTATGTTACCTAAATGGATATATGGCTATCCAATACTGGAACTTTTCCAAGTCAAGGTAAGCTTTTGGTTTTATTAATTTATTGCTAAACTGCTTGCTAACTGTACACTGTACTGCATGATTGTAGAGGGTTTACTAATGCGTTAGTTCTAATAGCTATGTTGAATAAGACGTTAGATAATATGGTGACAACGATATAGGCTGAGTGTAGCGTTAGCAGTTATGATATGAAGGTTGGGCTTTGAAAGGTTTTTTCGCCTGGTCACAGACAGCTGATGTATTGTGCACTGAAGTCCACAAGCGAAGGGAAAAGGTGAGAGAGGAGGAGAGCGCATAGATGTGAGACGGAGCAAAGTGATCATGCTGTTTGTATGTGGCTGCTATGAAAGTTAACTGTGTTTGCGTGTGATTAGCGGTGTATTCGTTCTGCCGATTCTGTTGAAAAACATTTCTTAAACGGAAGCAAACAAAACGGAACGGGGAGAAACATACCTACATTCTTCCAATAGAAACTCTTGTTTGCAACTGTTGGACTAATGATTACACGTTAGATCAAATAAAAAGTTTCTCAATACTTTGTTATATACCCTTTGTTTGCAATGACACAGGTCAAACGTTTTCTGTAAGTCTTCACAAGGTTTTCACACACTGTTGCTGGTATTTTGGCCCATTCCTCCATGCAGATCTCCTCTAGAGCAGTGATGTTTTGGGGCTGTCGCTGGGCAACACGGACTTTCAACTCCCTCCAAAGATTTTCTATGGGGTTGAGATCTGGAGACTGGCTAGGCCACTCCAGGACCTTGAAATGCTTCTTACGAAGCCACTCCTTCGTTGCCCGGGCGGTGTGTTTGGGATCATTGTCATACTGAAAGACCCAGCCACGTTTCATCTTCAATGCCCTTGCTGATGGAAGGAGGTTTTCTCAAAAAATCTCACGATACATGGCCCCATTCATTCTTTCCTTTACACGGACCAGTCGTCCTGGTCCCTTTGCAGAAAAACAGCCCCAAAGCATGATGTTTCCACCCCCATGCTTCACAGTAGGTATGGTGTTCTTTGGATGCAACTCAGCATTCTTTGTCCTCCAAACACGACGAGTTGAGTTTTTACCAAAAAGTTCTATTTTGGTTTCATCTGACCATATGACATTCTTCCAATCCTCTTCTGGATCATCCAAATGCACTCTAGCAAACTTCAGACAGGCCTGGACATGTACTGGCTTAAGCAGGGGGACACGTCTGCCACTGCAGGATTTGAGTCCCTGGCGGCGTAGTGTGTTACTGAAGGTAGGCTTTGTTACTTTGGTCCCAGCTCTCTGCAGGTCATTCACTAGGTCCCCCTGTGTGGTTCTGGGATTTTTGCTCACCGTTCTTGTGATCATTTTGACCCCACGGGGTGAGATCTTGCGTGGAGCCCCAGATCGAGGGAGATTATCAGTGGTCTTCCATTTCCTAATAATTGCTCCCACAGTTGATTTCTTCAAACCAAGCTGCTTACCTATTTCAGTCTTCCCAGCCTGGTGCAGGTCTACAATTTTGTTTCTGGTGTCCTTTGACAGCTCTTTGGTCTTGGCCATAGTGGAGTTTGGAGTTTGGAGTGTGACTGTTTGAGGTTGTGGACAGGTGTCTTTTATACTGATAACAAGTTCAAACAGGTGCCATTAATACAGGTAACGAGTGGAGGACAGAGGAGCCTCTTAAAGAAGAAGTTACAGGTCGGTGAGAGCCAGAAATCTTGCTTGTTTGTAGGTGACCAAATACTTATTTTCCACCATATTTTGCAAATAAATTCATTAAAAATCCTACAATGTGATTTTCTGGATTTTTTTTCCTCAATTTGTCTGTCATAGTTGACGTGTACCTATGATGAAAATTACAGGCCTCTCTCATCTTTTTAAGTGGGAGAACTTGCACAATTGGTGGCTGACTAAATACTTTTTTCCCCCACTGTAGTAGCCTAAACCTATCAATGTTACATTGAGCTGGGTGAATGGAATATGAATGACAATCAACCAATGTGCTGTAATAGAAATAAGGCCAACAATTATTTGATCGTCCTCCCTCATCTTAAAAGGCACAGACCGCCACTGATGCTGAGGTGGCAGATCATGTGGTGAGAGCATCTGGTGCAGGGTATGTTGGGCAGTGCTGGCAGCATGGGCTCTGCTTGGCTGAGAACAAGACTCATAGGTTTGGCCAATCTGCTATCTAGCTAGTAATAGAGATGCCTGACGAACATGCAGAGGCTTTTCAGGTTTTCATTTTGGTGTTGATATTCCAAGATATTGCTTCAGGGCCTCTTGAGCGCAACATACTTAACACACTAACAATCACCCTGACATTAACATCTTACCTGATAATCTTCCCTGAGACCATGGCATCACATTGAACTGAGACCAACAAAGGTCAATGCCGCACATTAGCACTGGAATGTTATTTCACGCTTAAGAGTACCTGTAATTAAGCGAGCTAGCTACCTACCATTCAGCTGTTTTTCTAACCTCATTATCCGAGGCATTAACGTTAGGTAGTTAGTACCTACTGTACTTAATTACAGCTACTGATTGCAGAAGACCGATGTCTTCTTGTCTGCCACCCAGACAGCTGGCGTCGGGTAAGTTTGGCTTTATACATAGCTTGGGCTTTGTCGAGTAAGGCTTAAACTATGTATTCAGTATTTAGATTGTAGTTAGGTATTATAGGTAGGCATCGTGGGCTGTATATTATTAGGTACTATAGGTAGGCATCGTGGGCTGTTGTGGGTAGTTATTGTAGGTTAGCATTGTATTCGGCGGTGCCGGGTGTAGCACGAAGCTAGCTAGCTAGCTAACTCACCTCCTGGACTAGCTGGCGAGTAGCTATTAGCAACGGTAGCAACTAAATACAATATCCTTTTAGCCAGCTACATTTGTTCGCAGTGCCGCCGTTTTTCAAACAAAGTCAACACAGCAGCCATTGCTAGCTAGCCAACACGACCAGCTAGCTGTACTGTAGCAGCTAAATACAATATATTTGTGCTAGCTAGCCAACGTTTAATTATTGCTGCGTTATGAAAGGAACTAGACACGGACACGAATTATCTGTTTAGTGTGTTAACACACTATTGGTAGTTTGTTGTAACCAAGTATTGGTGCTAAACTGTGTGTTATTGGATGCTAGCATGCTAGTTAGCTATAGCGTCATAGTTAGCTAGCTGAATAAAGTAAGTTGAGTCTATTCCTTGAAACATTGAACCGCTGTAGTTCACAACAATTCTAATTTCTAAAGTGGAAGTTGGGAGAGTTTTATTCGGGTGGTTCAGTGAAACAATTATAGTTTCTGAGGTGAAGTTGGGAGAGTTATATTTGGGAGTTTTGGTTTTTACTCTCTCCTTTCCCAGATGTTTAGTTCATTTCATTCCGATCTCCTCTGCATTATTGTAGCCATTTGCTACAGCCTGTCAACTATGCCTCTGCCTATCCCTGTTCTCTCCTCTCCGCACAGGCTACACAAACGCCTCACACCGCGTGGCTGCTGCCTCTCTAACCTGGTGGTCCCTGCACGCACCCCACACCTGGAGTTCCAGGTCTCAGGCAGCCTCTGGAACTGCCGTTCTGCTGCCAACAAGGCTGACTTCATCCCAGCCTATGCTACCCTCCAGTCCCTCGACTACCTGGCGCTGACGGAAACATGGATTACCATTGAAAACACTGCTACTCCTACTGCTCTCTCCTCGTCTGACCATGTGTTCTCGCATACCCCGAGAGCATCTGGTCAGAGGGGTGGTGGCACAGGAATCCTCATCTCTCCCAAGTGGACATTCTCAATTTTTCCCCTAACCCATCTGTCTATCTCCTCATTTGAATTCCATGCTGTCACAGTCACTAGCCCATTTAAGCTTAATATCCTTGTCATCTATCGCCCTCCAGGTTCCCTTGGAGAGTTCATCAATGAGCTTGACGCCTTGATAAGTTCCTTTCCTGAGGATGGCTCACCCCTCACAGTTTTGGGGGATTTCAACCTCCCTACGTCTACATTTGACTCATTTCTCTCTGCCTCCTTCTTTCCACTCCTCTCCTCTTTTGACCTCACCCTCTCACCGTCCCCCCTACTCACAAGGCAGGCAATACGCTTGACCTCATCTTTACTAGATGCTGCTCTTCTACTAATCTCACTGCAACTCCCCTCCATGTCTCCGACCACTACTTTGTATCCTTTTCTCTCTCGCTCTCCTCCAACACTACTCACTCTGCCCCTACACAGATGGTAATGCGCCGCCGCAACCTTCGCTCTCTCTCTCCCACTACTCTCTCCTCTTCCATCCTATCATCTCTTTCCTCTGCTCAATCCTTCTCCCTCCAATCTCCTGATTCTGCCTCCTCAACCCTCCTCTCCTCCCTTTCTGCATCCTTTGACTCTCTGTGTCCCCTATTCTCCCGGCCGGCTCGGTCCTCCCCTCCAGCTCCGTGGCTTGATGACTCATTGCGAGCTCACAGAACAGAGCTCCGGGCAGCGGAGCGGAAATGGAAGAAAACTAAACTCCCTGCCGACCTGGCATCTTTTCACTCCCTCCTCTCTACATTTTCTTCATCTGTTTCTGCTGCTAAGGCCACTTTCTACCACTCTAAATTCCAAGCATCTGCCTCTAACCCTAGGAAGCTCTTTGCCACATTCTCCTCCCTGCTGAATCCCCCCCCTCCTCTCTCTGTGGATGACTTCGTCAACCACTTTGAAAAAGAAGGTTGACGACATCCGATCCTCGTTTGTTAAGTCTAATGACACTGCTGGTCCTGCTCACACTGCCCTACCCTGTGCTTTGACTTCTTTCTCCCCTCTCTCTCCAGATAAAATCTTGCGACTTGTGACTGCAGGCCGCCCAACAACCTGCCCGCTTGACCCCATCCCCTCCTCTCTTCTCCAGACCATCTCTGGTGACCTTCTCCCCTACCTCACCTCGCTGATCAACTCATCCTTGACCGCTGGCTATGTCCCTTCCGTCTTCAAGAGAGCGAGAGTTGCACCCCTTCTCAAAAAACCAACACTCGATCCCACTGATGTCAACAACTACAGACCAGTATCCCTTCTTTCTTTTCTTTCCAAAACTATTCAGCGTGCCGTCTTTAGCCAACTCTCTTGCTATCTCTCTCAGAATGACCTTCTTGATCCAAACCAGTCAGGTTTCAGGACTGGTCATTCAACTGAGACTGCTCTTCTCTGTGTCACGGAGGCTCTCCGCACTGCTAAAGCTAACTCTCTCTCCTCTGCTCTTGTCCTTCTAGACCTGTCTGCTGCCTTTGATACTGTGAACCATCAGATCCTCCTCTCCACCCTCTCCGAGCTGGGCATCTCCGGCGCGGCTCACTCCTGGATCGCGTCCTACCTGACCGGTCGCTCCTACCAAGTGGCGTGGCGAGAAGCTGTCTCCGCACCACGTGCTCTCACCACTGGTGTCCCCCAGGGCTCAGTTCTAGGCCCTCTCCTATTCTCCCTATACACCAAGTCACTTGGCTCTGTCATATCCTCACATGGCCTCTCCTATCATTGCTACGCTGACGATACACAACTAATCTTCTCCTTTCCCCCTTCTGATAACCAGGTGGCGAATCGCATCTCTGCATGTCTGGCAGACATATCAGTATGGATGACGGATCACCACCTCAAGCTGAACCTCGGCAAGACGGAGCTGCTCTTCCTCCCGGGGAAGGACTGCCCGTTCCATGATCTCGCCATCACGGTTGACAACTCCGTTGTGTCCTCCTCCCAGAGTGCGAAGAGCCTTGGCGTGACCCTGGACAACACCCTGTCGTTCTCCGCTAACATCAAGGCGGTGACCCGATCCTGCAGGTTCATGCTCTACAACATTCGGAGAGTACGACCCTGCCTTACACAGGAAGCGGCACAGGTCCTAATCCAGGCACTTGTCATCTCCCGTCTGGATTACTGCAACTCGCTGTTGGCTGGGCTCCCTGCCTGTGCCATTAAACCCCTACAACTCATCCAGAATGCCGCAGCCCGTCTGGTGTTCAACCTTCCCAAGTTCTCTCACGTCACCCCGCTCCTCCGCACACTCCACTGGCTTCCAGTTGAAGCTCGCATCTGTTACAAGACCATGGTGCTTGCCTATGGAGCTGTGAGGGGATCGGCACCTCTGTACCTTCAGGCTCTGATCAGTCCCTACACCCAAACGAGGGCATTGCGTTCATCCACCTCTGGCCTGCTGGCTCCCTTCCTCTGCGGAAGCATAGTTCCCGCTCAGCCCAGTCAAAACTGTTCGCTGCTCTGGCACCCCAATGGTGGAACAAGCTCCCTCACGACGCCAGGACAGCGGAGTGACTCACCACCTACCGGAGACATTTGAAACCCCACCTCTTTAAGGAATACCTGGGATAGGATAAAGTAATCCTTCTACCCCCCCCAAAAAAAAACATTTAAAAAAAACAAACAAAAAAAAACATTGTAAAGTGGTTATCCCACTGGCTATAAGGTGAATGCACCTATTTGTAAGTCGCTCTGGATAAGAGCGTCTGCTAAATGACGTAAATGTAAAGTAAATGTAAATGGTCTGCTGAGGCTGACAGGGCCTTCAGTAACCTGAGTGGTCTGTTCACCTCAGCCCCGGTACTGGCCCACCCCGATCCATCCGAGGTAGGGATAGGCGCTGTCCTATCTCAACGCTCGGGCACGCCACCCATGCTCCGGCCCTGTGCGTTCTTCTCCAAGAAGCTCAGCCCGGCGGAGCAGAACAACGACGTTGGTGATCGGAAGCTGTTGGCTGTTGTTCGAGCCCTAGCCGTGTGGAGGCACTGGCTCGAAGGGGTGAAACACCCTTTCCTCGTCTGGACGGACCACCGTAACCTGGAGTACATCCGGGCAGCGAGGAGGCTGAACCCTCGCCAGGCCAGGTGGGCCCTATTCTTCACCCGGTTTGATTTCACTTTATCTTACATCCCGGGCATGAAGAACATGAAGGCAGATGCACTGTCACGGCTGTACGACACAGAGGAGAGGCCCAGAGACAACACCCCCATACTCCTGGCCTCCTGCATTGTGGCGCCGGTAGTATGGGCGATGGACGCGGATATAGAGCAGGGGTTACGCACAGAGCCATCTCCACCTCAGTGTCCAGCTGGGCTGCAGTACGTGCCTGCTCTTGTCCGTGACCGTCTGATCTACTGGGCACACATGTCCCCCTCCTCTGGTCACCCAGGTATCGGTCATACAGTGCGCTGCATGACCGGAAAGTACTGGTGGCCTACCTTGGCTAAGGATGTGAGGGTGTATGTCTCCTCATGCTTGGTGTGCGCCCAGAGTAAGGCACCTAGGCACCTCCCAGCGGGTAAGTTACAGCCTTTACCAGTTTCACAATGGCCATGGTCTCACCTGAGTATTGATTTCCTGACTGATCTGCCCCTCTCTCAAGGTAACACCACCATCCTGGCCGCTTTTCCAAGGCCTGCCGCCTCCTTCCTCTGCCCGGTCTCCCCACGGCCCTGCAGACTGCGGAGGCCCTGTTTACACACGTCTTCCAGCACTACGGGGTACCAGAGGACATAGTGTCTGACCGGGGTCCCCAGTTCACATCCAAGGTCTGGAAGGCATTCATGGAAGTCGCGCGCCCAATCCTCATGTTTTACCGCCGATGATTTGTGCCAGCCTGGTCCATCATTGGGCTATATATAATCAACCTAAGCCACGCGCCATTCGATCATACAGTTGAAATTGTTATTGATATTCATGTTCCTGTAAGATTCTTACGTCACGGTTGCTGTATGTTTTTTAGCAGTTGTTTTCAGAAATGTGTCTATTTCTCAGGCTCCCCTTGGTGTCATCTAGGCCTACTACACACGCTACAGATTTCACCTCCGAATGACAGGTTAGTCAATATAAGTTGCATAATCCTACAAGCCAATGGCTGCAAAAAGGTAGGCCTAACGCAGATTAGGCTACAGCACTGTCTTTGGCTGCAGCCTTCAATAGCCTCAGCTTGATGATAGCCTAGAATGAATGATGGCACGTAGAACGTATAGACATCCCTAATGGGCCACTCAGTAGCATAGCCTACAGCCTATTTTATATAGGCTAATAGCCTACACTCCTTTACAGCCCTAATAAGATTTTTCTTCTTGATAATTTATCCACTGTTTATATCTATGTAAACCCATTTAAAGTGTAGTCCTCCCAGGGTCAAAGTTATTGTAATGAGATGGTGTCCTCTAGAGGAGAAATACACTACCCACTGGGCACAAACTGGTTGAATCAATGTTGTTTCAACATATTTTGTCAACATACTGTGACGTGGAATGACGTGGAATCTACGTGGAAAATACATTGGATTTGAAAAAAAGTAATCGACTGTTGTTTTGAGAGTGACATTTCATCCAGAGGATTATGTAATCATTGTAACCAATTTTCAACATAGACAAACCTTGTATACATTTTTTTTGAATTTGTACTTTTGAATCAATGTCAGAGCTTCAACATTATATAAAGGGGTAGGTTTAACTAAGCAAATGAAATGAAATGTAACGATACTTTATGAGTCATATATCATTGTCACGATCGTCTAATGAGGGAGACCAAGGCGCAGCGTTGCGGGTGAACATATTATATTTATTCAACTGATCACACGATCAAAACAATAAACGATAACGTGACGTCTATGGTTAAACACAAACCGAAATGAACAAGAAACCACAAAACACAAAGTGCAAGACAAACAGTTAAATATGGCTCCCAATCAGAGACACCCAGCTGACACTCGTTGCCTCTGATTGGGAGTCACTCAGCCCAACATAGAAAATTAAACAGACTTACACACCCTGGCTCAACATAACATAGTCCCCAGAGCCAGGGCGTGACAGTACCCCCCCCCCAAAGGCGCGGACTCCGGCCGCGCCAAACAACCACAACAGGGGAGGGACCGGGTGGGCACTCCGCCTCGGCGGCGGATCCGGCTCCGGACATGACCCAGGCACGGGTTGTGCTGGACTGACGACGCACACCCCTGGCTTGATGCGTGGAGGAGGAACGGGCCGGACCGGGCTGACGAAGCGCACCCCTGACTTGGTGCGGAGAGCAGGAACGGGCCGTGCCGGACTGACGACGCACACCACTGGCTTGGTGCGGGAAGCTTGGATGGGCCGGACTGGGCTGGCGACGCGCACCACAGACTTGGTGCGGAGAGCAGGAACGGGCCGGGCTGGGCTGTCGACGCACACCGTAGGCTTTGTGCGTGGAGCAGGGACAGGCCGGGCTGGGCTGTCGACGCACACCACTGACTTGGTGGGAATGGCAGGAACAGGCCGGGCTGGGCTGACGACGCGCACCACTGACTTGGTGGGAATGGCAGGAACAGGCCGGGCCGGGCTGACGACGCGCACCACTGACTTGGTGGGAATGGCAGGAACAGGCCGGGCTGGGCTGACGACGCGCACCACTGACTTGGTGGGAATGGCAGGAACAGGCCGGACCGTACTGGGGACACACACCACTGGCCCCACGTAGGGATCAGGAACGGGCCGGACCGGACTGGTAACACACCCCAGTACCTCTCGCCGTGCCTCCACACTTTCCCTCTCCTCTGTGCCCAGTGGCCCCCCTAACCTGGCGGCCTTCTCTGCCAACGCTTTGCACCGCTCTAACCCGTACACCTGCTGGCCCGACGTCGTGAGCCCCCCCCTAAAAATTTCCTGGGGGTCTCTCCTCCCTCTTGCCAGACTCGCAATCATCTCCTCCCACGTCCATCCTCTCTCCTCGTCCCGCTGCTTGATCCAGTCGAGGTTGCCACGGAGATCTGCCAGCGATGGCTCCTGAACACGCTGCTTG
Source organism: Coregonus clupeaformis (assembly GCF_020615455.1). NCBI lineage: Eukaryota > Metazoa > Chordata > Actinopteri > Salmoniformes > Salmonidae > Coregonus > Coregonus clupeaformis. Next base: position 36,959,732 of record NC_059215.1, on the reverse strand, counting down.
GTCTGGTTAAGGTGGTTTCTTCTGTCACGATCGTCTAATGAGGGAGACCAAGGCGCAGCGTTGCGGGTGAACATATTATATTTATTCAACTGATCACACGATCAAAACAATAAACGATAACGTGACGTCTATGGTTAAACACAAACCGAAATGAACAAGAAACCACAAAACACAAAGTGCAAGACAAACAGTTAAATATGGCTCCCAATCAGAGACACCCAGCTGACACTCGTTGCCTCTGATTGGGAGTCACTCAGCCCAACATAGAAAATTAAACAGACTTACACACCCTGGCTCAACATAACATAGTCCCCAGAGCCAGGGCGTGACAATCATCAATTATACTTCACTGAACAAAAATATAAACGCAACATGCAGTAATTTCTCAGCTTTTACTGAGTTACAGTTCATATAAGGAAATCAGTCAATTGAAATAAATTAATTAGGCCCTATTGTATGGATTTCACATGACTGGGAATACAGATTTGCATCTGTTGGTCACAGATACACTAGATATAAAAGAAAGTATGTGGACGTCCCTTTAAATTAATGGATTCAACTATTTCAGCCACACCTGTTGCTGACAGGTGTATAAGATCGAGCAATCTCCATAGACAAACATTGGAGAATGGCCTTACTGAAGAGCTCAATGATTTTCAGCGCGGCACCGTCATAGGATGCCATTTTTCCAACAAGTCAGTTCGTCATATTTCTGCCCTGCTAGAGCTGCCCCGGTCAACTCTAAGTGCTGTTATTGTGAAGTGGAAACGTCTAGGAGCAACAACGGCTCAGCCGCGAAGTGGTAGGCCACACAAGCTCACAGAACGGGACCACCGAGTGCTGAAGTGTGCAGCGTGTAAAAATCATCTCTCCTCGGTTCAACACTCACTACCGAGTTCCAAACTGCCTCTGGAAGCAACGTCAGCACAATAACTGTTCATCGGGAGCTTAATAAAATGAGTCTCCATGGCCGAGCAGCTGCACACAAGCCTAAGATCACCTTGTGCAATGCCAAGTGTCGGCTGGAGTGGTGTAAAGCTTGCCGCCATTGGACTCTGGAGCAGTGGAAACACGTTCTCTGGAGTGATGAATCATGCTTCACCATCTGGCAGTCCGACGCGCGAATCTGGGTTTGGCGGATGCCAGGAGAACGCTACCTGCTCAAATGCATAGTGTCAACTGTAAAGTTTGGTGGAGGAGGTAGAATGGTCTGGGGCTGTTTTTCACGGTTTGGGCTAGGCCCCTTAGTTCCAGTGAAGGGAAATCTTAACGCTATAGCATACAATGACATTCAAGACAATTCTGTGCTTCCAACTTTGTGGCAACAGTTTGGGGAAGGCCCTTTCCTGTTTCAGCATGACAATGCCCCCTTGCACAAATGGTTTGTCCAGATCGGTGTGGAAGAACTTGACTGGCCTGCACAGAGCCCTGACCTCAACCCCATTGAACACCTTTGGGATGAATTGGAACGCCGACTGCAAGTCAGGCCTAATCGCCCAACATCAGTGCCTGACCACACTAATGCTTTTGTGGCTGAATGGAAGCAAATCCCCGCAGCAATGTTCCAACATCTAGTGGAAAGCCTTCCCAGAAGAGTGGAGGCTGTTATAGCAACTCCATATTAATGCCTATGATTTTGGAATGAGATGTTCGACAAGCAGGTGTCCACATACTTTTGGTCATGTAGTGTACCTTAAAAAAAAGTAGGGGCATGGATCCGAAAACCCGAAAACCACCATTTGCCTCATGCAGTATGATTTGGATCTGTGGAATGTTGTCCCACTTCTCTTCAATGGCTGTTCGAAGTTGCTGGCTATTGGCGAGAACTGGAACACGCTTTCGTACACATCGATCCAGAGCATTCCAAACATGCTCAATGGGTGATATGTCTGGTGAGTATGCAGGCCATTGAGGAACTGGGACATTTTCAGCTTTCAGGAATTGTGTACAGATCTTGCAACATGGGGCAGTGCATTATCATGCTGAAACATGAGGTGATGGTGGCGGATGAATGGCACGACAATGGGCCCCAGGATCTCGTCACGGTATCTCTGTGCATTCAAATTGCCATCAATAAAATGCAATTGTGTTCGTTGTCCGTAGCTTATGCCTGCCCATACCCCACCGCCACCATGGGGCACTCTGTTCACAACGTTGACATCAGCAAACCGCACACCCACACGACGCCATACACGCTGTCTGCCATCTGCCCATCTGCCATCTGTACAGTTGAAACCGGGATTCATCTGTGAAGAGCACACTTCTCGACCGTGCCAGTGGCCATCAAAGGTGAGCATTTGCCCACTGAAGTCGGTTACGACGCTGAACTGCAGTCAGGTCAAGACAACGAGCACGCAGATGAGCTTCCTTGAGACGGTTTCTGACAGTTTGTGAAGAAATTCTGCGGTTGTGCAAACCCACAGTTTCATCAGCGGTCCAGGTGGCTGGTCTCAGACGATCCCACAGGTGAAAAAGCCGGATGTTGAGATCCTGGGCTGGCGTGGTTACACGTGGTCTGCGGTTGTGATGCCGGTTGGACGTACTGCCAAATTCTCTAAAACAGCGTTGGAAGTGGCTTATGGTAGTGAAATGAACATAAAATTCTCTGGCAATGGCTCTGGTGGACATTCCTGCAGTTAGCATGCTAGTTGCACGCTCCTTCAAAACTTGAGGCATCTGTGGCATTGTGTTGTGTGACAAAAGGTGTACCTGTGTAATGATCATATTGTTTAATCAGCTTCTTGGTATGCCACATCTATCAGGTGGATGGATTACTAACAGGGATGTAACCAATTTGAGTGTGTATTGAATTTTTTTTAGATCTTTTATTTCAGCTAATTTATTTTATTTATTTATTTCACCTTTATTTAACCAGGTAAGCCAGTTGAGAACAAGTTCTCATTTACAACTGCGACCTGGCCAAGATAAAGCAAAGCAGTGCGATAAAAACAACAACACAGAGTTACATATGGGGTAAAACCAAACATAAAGTCAAAAATACAACAGAAAATATATACAGTGTGTGCAAATGTAGCAAGTTATGGAGGTAAGGCAATAAATAGGCCATAGTGCAAAATAATTCCAATTAGTATTAACACTGGAATGATAGATGTGCAAGAGATGATGTGCAAATAGAGATACTGGGGTGCAAATGAGCAAAATAAATAACAATATGGGGATGAGGTAGTTGGGTGGGCTAATTTCAGATGGGCTGTGTACAGGTGCAGTGATCGGTAAGGTGCTCTGACAACTGATGCTTAAAGTTAGTGAGGGAGATAAGAGTCTCCAGCTTCAGAGATTTTTGCAGTTCGTTCCAGTCATTGGCAGCAGAGAACTGGAAGGAATGGCGTCCAAAGGAGGTGTTGGCTTTGGGGATGACCAGTGAGATATACCTGCTGGAGCGCATACTACGGGTGGGTGTTGCTATGGTGACCAATGAGCTAAGATAAGGAGGGGATTTGCCTAGCAGTGATTTATAGATGGCCTGGAGCCAGTGGGTTTGGCGACGAATATGTAGTGAGGACCAGCCAACAAGAGTGTACAGGTCACAGTGGTGGGTAGTATATGGGGCTTTGGTGACAAAACGGATGGCACTGTGACAGACTACATCCAATTTGCTGAGTAGAGTGTTGGAGGCTATTTTGTAAATGACATCGCCGAAGTCAAGTATCGGTAGGATAGTCAGTTTTACGAGGGCATGTTTGGCAGCATGAGTGAAGGAGGCTTTGTTACGAAATAGGAAGCCGATTCTAGATTTAACTTTGGATTGGAGATGCTTAATATGAGTCTGGAAGGAGAGTTTACAGTCTAACCAGACACCTAGGTATTTGTAGTTGTCCACATACTCTAGGTCAGACCCGGCGAGAGTAATGATTCTAGTCGGGTGGGCGGGTGCCAGCAGCGTTCGATTGAAGAGCATGCATTTAATTTTACTTGTGTTTAAGAGCAGTTGGAGGCTACGGAAGGAGTGTTGAAGCTCGTTTAGAGGTTTGTTAACACAGTGTCCAATGAAGGGCCAGATATATACAAAATGGTGTCGTCTGCGTAGAGGTGGATCTGAGAATCACCGGCAGCAAGAGCAACATCATTGATATACACAGAGAAAAGAGTCGGCCCAAGAATTGAACCCTGTGGCACCCCCATAGAGACTGCCATAGGTCCAGACAACAGGCCCTCCGATTTGACACATTGAACCCTATCTGAGAAGTAGTTGGTGAACCAGGCGAGGCAGTCATTTGAGAAACCAAGGCTATTTAGTCTGCCAATAAGAATGCGGTGGTTGACAGAGTCGAAAGCCTTGGCCAGGTCGATGAAGACGGCTGCACAGTACTGTCTATTATTGATCGCTGTTATAATATCGTTTAGGACCTTGAGCGTGGCTGAGGTGCACCCATGACCAGCTCAGAAACCGGATTGCATAGCGGAGAAGTTACGGTGTAAATCGAAATGGTCGGCGATCTGTTTGTTAACTTGGCTTTCAAAAACGTTCGAAAGGCAGGGTAGGATGGATATAGGTCTGTAACAGTTTGGATGTAGAGTGTCACCCCCTTTGAAGAGGGGGATGACCTCGGCAGCTTTCCAATCTTTGGGGATCTCAAATGTTACGAAAGAGAGGTTGAACAGGCTAGTAATAGGGGTTGCGACAATTTCGGCGGCTAATTTTAGAAAGAAAGGGTCCAGATTGTCTAGCCCAGATGATTTGTAGGGGTCCAGATTTTGCAGCTCCTTCAGAACATCAGCTGTCTGAATTTGTGTGAAGGAGGAGCGGGGAGGGGGGGCATGGGCAAGTTGCAGCGGAGGGTGCAGAGCTGGTGACCGGGGTAGTGGTAGCCAGGTGGAAAGCATGGCCAGCCGTAGCAAAATGCTTGTGGAAATTCTCGATTATTGTAGATTTATCGGTGGTGATAGTGTTTCCTAGCCTCAGTGCAGTGGGCAGCTGGGAGGAGGTGCTCTTATTCTCCATGGACTTTACAGTGTCCCAAAACTTTTTGGAGTTAGTGCTACAGGATGCAAATTTCTGTTTGAAAAAGCTAGCCTTTGCTTTCCTAACTGCTTGTTTATATTGGTTCCTAACTTCCCTGAAAAGTTGCATATCGCGGGGGCTATTTGATGCTAATGCAGTACGCCACAGGATGTTTTTGTGCTGGTCAAGGGCAGTCAAGTCTGAGGAGAACCAGGGGCTACAGTGAGGGAAAAAAGTATTTGATCCCCTGCTGATCAGTCTATAATTTTAATGTAGGCTTATTTGAACATTGAGAGACAGAATAACAAACAAAAAATCCAGAAAAACGCATGTCAAAAATGTTATAAATTGATTTGCATTTTAATGAGGGAAATAAGTATTTGACCCCCTCTCAATCAGAAAGATTTCTGTCTCCCAGGTGTCTTTTATACAGGCAACGAGCTGAGATTAGGAGCACACTCTTAAAAGGAGTGTTCCTAATCTCATCTTGTTACCTGTATAAAAGACACCTGTCCACAGAAGCAATCAATCAACTCTCCACCATGGCCAAGACCAAAGAGCTTTCCAAGGATGTCAGGGACAAGATTGTAGACCTACACAAGGCTGGAATGGGCTACAAGACCATCGCCAAGCAACTTGGTGAGAAGGTGACAACAGTTGGTGCGATTATTCGCAAATGGAAGAAACACAAAATAACTGTCAATCTCCCTCGGCCTGGGGCTCCATGCAAGATCTCACCTCATGGAGTTGCAGTGATCATAAGAACGGTGAGGAATCAGCCCAGAACTACACGGGAGGATCTTGTCAATGATCTCAAGGCAGCTGGGACCATAATCACCAAGAAAACAATTGGTAACACACTACGCCGTGAAGGACTGAAATCCTGCAGCGCCCATAAGGTCTCCCTGCTCAAGAAAACACATATACATGCCCGTCTGAAGTTTGCCAATGAACATCTGAATGATTCAGAGGAGAACTGGGTGAAAGTGTTGTGGTCAGATGAGACCAAAATGGAGCTCTTTGGCATCAACTCAACTCGCCGTGTTTGGAGGAGGAGGAATGCTGCCTATGACCCCAAGAACACCATCCCCACCATCAAACATGGAGGTGGAAACATTATGCTTTGGGGGTGTTTTTCTGCTAAGGGGACAGGACAACTTCACCGTATCAAAGGAACGATGGACGGGGCCATGTACCGTCAAATCTTGGGTGAGAACCTCCTTCCCTCAGCCAGGGCATTGAAAATTGGTCGTGGATGGGTATTCCAGCATGACAATGACCCAAAACACATGGCCAAGGCAACAAATTAGTGGCTCAAGAAGAAGCACATTAAGGTCCTGGAGTGGCCTAGCCAGTATCCAGACCTTAATCCCATAGAAAATCTGTGGAGGGAGCTAAAGGTTTGAGTTGCCAAACGTCAGCCTCGAAACCTTAATGACTTGGAGAAGATCTGCAAAGAGGAGTGGGACAAAATCCCTCCTGAGATATGTGCAAAGCTGGTGGCCAACTACAAGAAACGTCTGACCTCTGTGAATGCCAACAAGGGTTTTGCCACCAAGTACTAAGTCATGTTTTGCACAGGGGTCAAATACTTATTTCACTCATTAAAATGCAAATCAATTTATTAAATTTTGGACATAAATTTTTCTGGATTTTCTTGTTGTTATTCTGTCTCTCACTGTTCAAATAAACCTACCATTAAAATTATAGACTGATCATTTATTTGTCAGTGGGCAAACGTACAAAATCAGCATGGGATCAAATACTTTTTTCCCTCACTGTATATCTGTTCTTAGTTCTGAATTTTTTGAATGGGGCATGCTTATTTAAGATTGAGAGGAAAGCACTTTTAAAGAACAACCAGGCATCCTCTACTGACGGAATGAGATCGATATCCATCCAGGATACCTGGGTCAGGTCAATTAGGAAGGCGTGCTCGCTAAAGTGTTTTAGGTAGCGTTTGACAGTGATGAGGGTTGGTCGTTTGACCACGGACCCATTACGGATGCAGGCAATAAGGCAGTGATCGCTGAGATCCTGGTTGAAGACAGCGGAGGTGTATTAGAGGGTAAGTTAGTCAGGATGATATCTATAAGGGTGCCCATGTTTACGGATTTAGGGTTGTACCTGGTAGGTTCCTTGATAATTTGTGTGAGATTGAGGGCATCTAGTTTGGATTGTAGGATGGCCGGGGTGTTAAGCATATCCCAGTTTAGGTCACCAAGCAGTACGAACTCTGAGGATAGATGGGGGGCAATCAATTCACATATGGTGTCCAGAGCACAGCTGGGGGCTGAGGGAGGTCTGTAGCAAGCGGCAACAGTGAGAGACTTATTTCTGGAAAGGTGGATTTTTAGAAGTAGGAGCTCAAACTGTTTGGGCACAGACCTGGATAGTATGATAGAGCTCTGCAGGCTATCTCTACAGTAGATTGCAACTCCACCCCCTTTGGCAGTTATATCTAGACAGAAAATGTTGTAGTTGGGTATGGACGTTTCTGAATTTTCGGTGGCCTTCCTAAGCCAGGATTCAGACACTGCTAGAACATCAGGGTTGGCGGAGTGTGCTAACGCAGTGAATAACTCAAACTTAGGGAGGAGGCTTCTGATGTTAATATGCAAAAAAACAATGTTTTTACGGTTACAGAAGTCAACAAATGATAGCTCCTGGGGAGTAGGAGTGATACTGGGGGCTGCAGGGCCTGGGTTAACCTCTACATCACCAGAGGAACAGAGGAGGACTAGAATAAGGATACAGCTAAAGGCTCTAAGAACTGGTCTTCTAGTGCGTTGGGTACAGAGAGTAAAGGGGGCAGATTTCCGGGCATTGTAGAATAGATTCAGGGCATTATGTACAGACAAGGATATGGAAGGATATGAGTACAGTGGAGGTAAACCTAAGCGTTGGGTAACAATGAAAGAGATAGCATCACTGGAGGCACCGATTGAGCCGGTCTCCGCGTGTATGAGGGGTGAAACAAAGGAGCTATTTGAGGCAGTTTGAGAGGTGAAATTGTATAATAAGAACTAACTGGAACAGCAATAGGCAAGGAATATTGACATGGGAGAAAGGCATAAAGCAACCACAGGTGCTATTCGAGAGAGCTAAGACAACAACTGGTAATGGCGATGAAAGTTTGGGCTGAGGCTAAACAGATAAACAGGACAGGGTACTATGTAAAGGAACATCCAGCAGGCATCAGCTGTGCAGCTGAGTGATCATAAGGTCCAGTGAACAGCAATATGTGAGTCTGAGAGCAGTTCGAATTGGTGCTACAGCACAGGCTAGCAGGAAGCACTGCTGTTGTTTGCGTGTGCTAGCGGGCCGGGGCTAGCAGATGGATCTTCGTGGTCATCGCAACGGGAAGCCTGTTGAAATCACAGACGATTACGTCGGCAGACCAGTCATGATGGATCGGCGGGGCTCCTTGTCGACTCTAGGAGGTCCCGTCCGGTTGACAGAGAGGTAGATAGCCGGGAGATGGGCCTGACTCAAGGCTAGCTCAAGGCTGATTAGCCAACAACAACATCCATTTGGTTGCAGCTAGCTAGTTGCGATGATACGGAGTTAAACGTCGAGTGATTCAGTGATTCCGGCAGAAAAACCAATATGTTCTGGGTCGATAACGCGCTGTGCAGACAGTGCAGACTGGCCGATAATAGTCCAGGCTAGAGCTGGCTGGTAGGTAGTGCAGGCCACGGACAATGGTGAAAAACCGCTAATGGTGGCTAATAGCAAGTAGCTAGTTAGCTGGCTACTCCCGTCTGGTAGACAGAGAGGTAGATAGACGGGATATGGGCCTGGCTCGAGGCTAGCTCAAGGCTGACTGGTGCTTGCTTTGGGGGCAGTGGTGATTAGCCAACAGCAACATCCATTCGGTTGAGGCTAGCTAGTTGCGATCCGGTGTTAATGTCCAGTGATTCAGTTATTCCGACAGAAAATCCGATGTTCTGGGTGAAAAACCGCTAACGGTGGCTAATAGCAAGTAGCTAGTTAGCTGGCTAGCTAGTTTCAACTGGAGATTCTAGATAAAAGGTAAGTCAATAATAGAATCCGTTCCACATTGAGTGAGGCGGGTTGCAGGAAAGTATATATTGTTTCAATTCAACCCAGGTTTCAACAAAAAATTGACAGTACATATAGGCCTAGGGTTTCAAGCTTTGGTTGATTTCACATTTCATCTTCTTGTTAATCATTATTATGTTGGATTCACGTCTCCATCTCAACCAAAAATCTAAGTTAAAGAATAGGACTAAATCAAATCAAACTTTATTTAAAGTGAGGTGGTGGGGGGGGGCAATGCAAATAGTCCTGGTAGCCATGATTAGCTGTTCAGGAGTCTTATGGCTTGGGGTTAAAAGCTGTTAAGAAGCCTTTTGGACCTAGACTTGGTGCTCAGGTACCGCTTGCCATGCGGTAGCAGAGAGAACAGTCTATGACTAGGGTGGCTGGAGTCTTTGACCATTTTTAGGGCCTTCCTATGACACCGCCTGGTATAGAGGCCCCAGTGATGTACCAGGCAGCACGCACTACCCTCTGTAGTGCCTTGCGGTCGGAGGCCGAGCAGTTGCCATACCAGGCGGTGATGCAACCAGTCAGGATGCTCTCGATGGTGCAGCTGTATAACTTTTTGAGGATCTGAGGACCCATGCCAAATCTTTTCAGTCTCCTGAGGGAGAATAGGCTTTGTCGTGCCCTCTTCACGACTGTCTTGGTGTGTTTGGACCATGATAGTTTGTTGGTGATGTGGACACCAAGGAAGCTCTCAACCTGATCCACTACAGCCCCGTCGATGAGAATGCTCAGTCCTCTTTTTTTTCCTGTAGTCCACAATCATCTCCTTTGTCTTGATCATGTTGAGGGAGAGGTTGTTGTCCTGGCACCACACGGCCAGGTCTCTGACCTCCTCCCTATAGGCTGTCTCATCGTTGTCGGTGATCAGGCCTACCACTGTTGTGTCGTCGGCAAACTTAATGATGGTGTTGGAGTCATGTCTGGCCATGCAGTCATGGGTGAACAGGGAGTACAGGAGGGGACTGAGCACGCACCACTGAGGGGCCCCCGTGTTGAGAATCAGCGTGGCAGATGGGTTGTTGCCTACCCTTACCACCTGGGGGCGGCCCGTCAGGAAGTCCAGGATCCAGTTGCGGAGGGAGGTGTTTAGTCCCAGGGTCCTTAGCTTAGTGATGAGCTTTGAGGGCACTATGGTGTTGAACGCTGAGCAGTAATCAATGAATAGCATTCTCATGTAGGTGTTCCTCTTCTCCAGGTGGGAAAGGGCAGTGTGGAGTGCAATAGAGATTGCTTCATCTGTGTATCTGTTGGGGCAGTATGCAAATTGGAGTGGGTCTAGGGTTTCTGGGATAATGGTGTTGATGTGAGCCATGACAAGCCTTTCAAAGCACTTCATGGCTACAGACGTGAGTGCTACGGGTCGGTAGTCATTTAGGCAGGTTATCTTAGTGTTCTTGGGCACAGGGACTATGATGGTCCGCTTGAAACATGTTGGTATTACAGACAGTCAGGGACATGTTGAAAATGTCAGTGAAGACACTTGCCAGTTGTCTCCCTCGTCCCCAGTGAAAGTTGCGCCCCTAATCCAAGCATTAGATATCCTTTAAATGTTGGTTGCGGTGTCAAATAAACACAATTCAATATTACTTTTGTAATACAGTTAATAGCATAAAGTAAAGGCTATCTTACAAACTAAGGGACAGAGAATGCTGAGGGGACGGCTTATAATAATGGCTGGAACGGCATGAATGGAATGGCATCAAACACATGGAAACCATGTGTTTGATGTATTTGATACCATCCCACCCAGGGGCGCAACTTTGGTTTTAGAAGTGGGGGGGACATAATAATAATTATTATTTATTAAATTTTTATCCATTTGGATAAACACTCCAAACAGCCTACCCGACCGCACAGAGGCATCCGCATGGTCCTAAAGCCTCGTTTTGTATCACATTCCAATGATAAAACTGGAGGGGACAAAAATGTCTCCCCCGTCCCCAGTGAAAGTTGCGCCCCTGATCCCACCTATTTTGCTCCAGCCATTACCATAAGCCCGTTCTCCCCAATTAAGGTACCACCAACCTCCTGTGATCTAAATTTACTGGGGGGGAAGGGCTGGTCCAACTCAAGGTGTCATAAAAAATGCACCCCTCTCCCCAAAGTAAAACATATTTTCACATAACTCTCCCCTTGTAGAGTAAAATAAATGGAACACCCTCCCCCCTCATAGAATTAACTCAAAATAATGTTTACGACAACAAATAACAATAACTGTAGTGACCCTGTGTTTATAAATGTGGATATCGACTTTGCCACTTCAGCATGCTTTTGTGGCACGGTCGATGCCACCCAGGGCTATGGGCCACCACAGACGAGCTCACTCTCCCTGCATCTTTCATTACACTACGATCAGAGCCGGCTGCAGACAATGATCAGCTAGGGGAAAATCCGATTTTCAACATTTTGATGCTGTATTTATAATTATATAAAATATATGCAACACATTTTTCACCGACAGGTTTCTCTGCCAATGCACCACACAACCAATAAACAAAGCATACCGACTTTGGGCACTTCAATATCATGGTTTGTGTTTTCAACACCACAATAAATAGACTATGTTAAACTCGACAAACAGAAAATATATCCCTCCCTACCTTGTAGGCTTACCCAGTATAGAAGGCTTGGCTTGACAATCTCCGAATGTCATTCAACTTTTTGGTGTTTTGTAATAGATGTCTTTTTCCATTAATCAATTGGCCACTGTACAGATTGGATTGATTGATTGATGATTTATTTGATTTGACGGTTTAAAAAAATACATACAGTACCAATCAAAGGTTTGGACACACCTACTCATTCAAGGGTCTTTCTTTATTTTTACTATTTTCTACATTGTAGAATAATAGTGAAGACATCAAAACTATGAAATGGCACATAAGGAATCATGTAGTAACCAAATAAGTGTTAAACAAATCAAAATATATTTTAGATTTTAGATTCTTCAAAGTAGCCACCCTTTGCCTTGATGACAGCTTTGCACACTCTTGGCATTCTCTCATCCAGCTTCACCTAGAATGCTTTTCCAACAGTCTTGAAGGAGTTCCCAAATATGCTGTGCACATGTTGGCTGCTTTTCCTTCACTCTGCGGTCCAACTCATCCCAAACCATCTCAATTGGGTTGAGGTCAGGGGATTGTGGAGGCCAGGTCATCTGATGCAGCACTCCATCACTCTCCTTCTAAGTCAAATAGCCCTTACACAGCCTGGAGGTGTGTTGGGTCATTGTCCTGTTGAAAAACAAATGATAATCCCACTAATGTCACGATCGTCTAGAACAGAGGACCAAGGCGCAGCGTTGCAGGCAAACATACTCTTTAATTAGAGACACGATCAAAACAACAAACGATACGTGACAGTTCACGGTCTAACATAAACAGACTTGAAACAAGATCCCACAAACACAAATGGGAAACAGACAGTTTAAATATGGCTCCCAATCAGAGACAACCAACGACAGCTGACACTCGTTGCCTCTGATTGGGAGCCACTCAGGCCAACATAGAAATACACATACTAGATCAACAAATGAAATGCACACCCTGGCTCAACATACAAGTGTCCCCAGAGCCAGGGCGTGACAGTACCCCCCCCTAAAGGCGCGGACTCCGACCGCGCACACCAAACACCACAGGGGAGGGACCGGGTGGGCACTCCGCTTAGGCGGCGGATCCGGCTCGGGCCTGATCCCGCTCCCTCTCCAACCCCCCAAAGTACCCCTGGTCCGGTCTGGCCCCGCTGGCCGGAGCTGGACTGCACACTGGTGGAGCGGATTGCTCTAGCTCCGGCGTGAAGCATCTGACCGGTGCCGGACCAGCCACCGGTGGAACAGGCACAGGCCGTGCCGGACTGACGACGCACACCACTGGCTTGGTGTGGGGAGCAGGAGCGGGCCGCGCCGGGCTGACGAAACGCACCACTGACTTGGTGCGGGGAGCAGGAACGGGCCGTGCCGGGCTGACGAAGCGCACCACTGACTTGGTGCGGGGAGCAGGAACGGGCCGAGCTGGGCTGACAAAACGCACCACTGACTTGGTGCGGGGAGCAGGAATAGGCCGGACCGGGCTGACGACGCGCACCACTGACTTGGTGCGGGGAGCAGGAACGGGCCGCGCCGGGCTGACGAAACGCACCACTGGCTTGGTGCGGGGAGCAGGAGCGGGCCGGACCGGGCTGACGAAGCGCACCACTGACTTGGTGCGGGGAGTAGGAACGGGCCGTGCCAGGCTGACGAAGCGCACCACTGACTTGGTGCGAGTGGCAGGAACAGGCCGGACCGTACTGGGAACACACACCACTGGCCCTACGTGGGGATCAGGAACAGGCCGGACCGGACTGGCAACACACGCCAGTACCTCTCGCCGTGCCTCTACATCCTCCTTCCCCCTGGTGACCAGTGACTCCCGTAACCTGGCGGCCTCCTGCTGCCCCGTCGTCCACGGCGTTAGCCCCCTCCTAAAAAATGTATGGGCTTCACTCCTACCCGTGGCCAAGGCCTCCATCCCTCTTGCCAGACTCGCACTCATCTCCTCCCAAGTCCATCCTCTCTCCTCGTCACGCTGCTTGATCCAGTCGAGGTGGGATCTTCTGTCATGATCGTCTAGAACAGAGGACCAAGGCGCAGCGTTGCAGGCAAACATACTCTTTAATTAGAGACACGATCAAAACAACAAACGATACGTGACAGTTCACGGTCTAACATAAACAGACTTGAAACAAGATCCCACAAACACAAATGGGAAACAGACAGTTTAAATATGGCTCCCAATCAGAGACAACCAACGACAGCTGACACTCGTTGCCTCTGATTGGGAGCCACTCAGGCCAACATAGAAATACACATACTAGATCAACAAATGAAATGCACACCCTGGCTCAACATACAAGTGTCCCCAGAGCCAGGGCGTGACAACTAAGCGCAAACCAGATGGGATGGCGTATCGCTGCAGAATGGTTAAGTGTGCCTTGAATTCTAAATAAATCACAGACAGTGTCACCAGCAAAGCACCTCCACACCATCACACCTCCTCCTCCATTATTCACGGTGGGAACCATCCATGCGGAGATCATCCGTTCACCTACTCTGCGTCTCATAAAGACACGGTGGTTGGAACCAAAAATCTCAAATTTCAACTCATCAGACCAAAGGACAGATTTCCACCGGTCTAATATCCATTGCTCGTGTTTCTTGGCCCAAGCAAGTCTCTTCTTCTTATTGGTGTCATTTAGTAGTGGTTTCTTTGCAGCAATTTGACCATGAAGGCCTGATTCACACAGTCTCCTCTGAACAGTTGATATTGAGATGTGTCTGTTACTTGAACTCTGTGAAGCATTTATTTGGGCTGCAATTTCTGCGGCTGGTAACTCTAATTAACTTATCCTCTGCAGCAGAGGTAACTCTGGGTCTTCCTTTCCTGAGGCGGTCCTCATGAGAGCCAGTTTCATCATAGCGCTTGATGGTCCCCTGTAGCTCAGTTGGTAGAGCATGGCACTTGCAACGCCAGGGTTGTGGGTTCATTTCCCACAGGGGGCCAGTATGAAAAATGTATGCACTCGCTAACTGTAAGTCGCTCTGGATAAGAGTGTCTGCTAAATTACTAAAATGTAAAAATGTAATGGTTTTTGCGACTGCAAAGTTCTTGGTCTTTTACCAAATAGGGCTATCTTCTGTATACCCCCCTACCTTGTCACAACACAACTGATTGGCTCAAATGCATTAAGAAGGAGAGAAATTCCACAAATGAACTTTTAAGAAGGCACACCTGTTAATTGAAATGCATTCCAGGTGACTACCTAATGAAACTGGTTGAGAGATTGCCAAGCGTATGCAAAGCTGTCATCAAGGCAAAGGGTGGCTTCTTCTTTTTTCTTTTTTACATAGATACAGACAAATCACAGAGATAGAGATGAAAAAATGCTCAACATCCAGATGAGTATGAGGGGGAGTTTAAGTACAATTCTTACAAGCTTGTTTGGCTGGTAGCTTATTTTTTAGATGTTTGGGTCTGCTGGTGAACCATGATGTGCCAGCGCCATCAATAAACAAGGGATATTGGCCAAATGAACCACGTTTACGTGTCCTTAAAAACAGCCTATAACAAATTATAAAAACTCTATTCCTTGTGTTTCCATGTAGCATATGCAAAATGTATAGCCTACTTTTTATTGTTTTTTTAGGCTATTTTCCTAAAACAATAATTGTCCACCTCACGTTTCAGCTGTCAGAGATTTGAGCACTACATTATCAGGGCATTGCATGCATAGTCCTATAGGCTTAGGTGTCCACTGAATGATATTAACATTTAAATAAATATACATAGCCTATATAAAGAAAGAGAAGTTTAGGCCGAACCCCAGAGAGCTAGAGAGAGATATGCCGGTGGCTTGCTACGACACTGACATGCATTTATTTATGTTAGATGGCTACTGCGTCTGCTATACAGATAAATACGTACAGAAGGAGGCTAATTCATTCATTTTCAATCAGAATATTTTTTATAAAGATAAACGTTATATTGTTCGATTATAGGAGTAACTCTGGTAGGGATGAAACAGTCTTCTTCACCTCAAGTTCAACTGTCGGAGTCAGTTGGAGCGCCGGGCCGCACTGCCTTCATATCATAGGCCTGCAGTAGCTAAAGCTTAATAATAGCCACACCACACCAAACCTTCACAAACATTTCTAAACTTTATTAGGGTAATATCAAAAGTAAGTCAAGCCATTGTTTATAGGGAAAATACGAGCAGAAGAGCAAATGTAAACCAAGGAAAAAACGCACTGCCCTCCCCTGTGCCCCAAAAAACCCCACAAAACCCTGCCCAAAGCTAAAAAATAAGTTTGACAGCCCTCCCCTATTTGGGACCACCCCTCCACCCCAGGAATTTTTATCTGTCCCTAATGTAAGAGTATTTATTCAACCTTAAAATTAGTAACACATCCATGGCCACATTTTGAGGTTAGACTGCTGTAACTATAAATGTCTTCTTATGTATATATTGAAAGCATGGATGTTCAAGATAGCATGCTCTTCACAATTATCTTCACAATTGCTATAATAATCTGCCCAGAATCTCGCACGGCATTGATCACTTGCACTATGTACTTTTAATGTAATGTCAACTGCAATCCAGGTCATTTGGTTGTGCTATTATGTATTCCCATTTGAACTTTATTTGAACTTTGTTTGTTAAAAAAACTAAACCAAAACTCTGACGTTGTTTTTCCATTGGAATTTGTTTGTGTTTTTAGATGATTGAAAGTGTAGTGATAACACTTTGGGAATTCAACAAACTTCTGGCTGTCTTTTTGAGTGAGTGAATAATGGTTGAAATCTCATTGATCAACATCTCAACCAAATATTACCCACATTTCCACGTTGAGATGACGTAGTGCGCCCAGTGGGTATGTCCTACATGTCTGTCTGAGAGGTGACAGAGAGGAGGCATGAGTATCTTGCAATGTAGGTCTAGATAATACAGTTGTCAGACAGACCACCGATATTGATTCAATAAAAAGTTGAGGTTGTAGTAGTCCGGCAAATGCATTATGTTTATAACCATAAAGTATGTCTGCTATCATATCAAGTTGGACTAGCTAGCTGGTTATCAGACGCCCATCAGATACTGCTCTATGAGCTAAATACGTAAAAAATACGTTCTTTGGGTTGAAAATATGTTAAAAATACGTATCTTGTGCTCACTGGGTGTTCCCCCATCATATACAGGTTCCCCGTAATATACTTTCCCCCCTTAATTACATTCCTTCTTGGAATGGTCCCCCATACCATCCATTGGTTTGATTGTAAAAGTTGGCTGACCAAAGTTGCATGATTCATTTTGTGTCTGGTTATCTAGATAATATGGGTGGCTCATCTGTTACCTTACCCTGTTCTTCCCTACATTTTTATCAGAATGCTGTAGGTATCACTTATATTGACAACTGAAACGCATACGGAATGAGTGGGGGTTGAACGATTTGCAGAATGAGTACAGCATTAATCATTCACTGTTTTGCCATCAGATTACCACTAGGTGGCGATATAGGGCAGATAGACTATACATTATTTTGTAGGCTATCCAAATCTGCACTGTGCAAATGTTTATAGTTTGTCTAAATTGTCTATTGTCTAGATAGTGTTAAATAATAGAGAGGTGATAATTATCTTCTGCTTGATGGGATAGTGTTTCAGAAAGAGCTACATATTTTATTTCTTTGTAATTTGCAGTAGTGAGTGCATACATTTTCGTACAGTTAATCTAATTCAGACTCAACCTTGCAATTCCTTGGGAACATGTTAGGCTTAACTAGAAGTACAGACGTGGTCATCAGTGGAAAATAATTTGACTTGACTGAAACAACTGATTTAAAGAGCAGGTTTGCACATTTTATCCATGTAGTACATACAATGGTTATCATTGTCTCACAGTATTGTGTAAGAGGGAGAAGGGTCAAGCCAGTCCTCAAACGCCAAAGCAAAGATCTCGGCACATGTAACTCCGCAGACGAAGACCTTCCCACTCCCAAACAGTCATGTGGAAAACTGAGAATCACATTCCTAGTGTAAATCTGGGAGAGATTGAATAACCAGGTGCTACACTCGTCCCGTTTTAATGCATTGCTGTGCATTATGCTGCATTGAGACATTCTGTATTTGTGTTTCTTAAAAGAGCCCAATGAAACAACGGATTAAACAAAGATTTTAGCTGCTCGAGCCAGCCTATTTCCTACGTCTGTGAGCAAATCCACCAGGCAGTCAAGATGATTACCCAAATATGCAGCTGGGAACCGTTCAGCTCGCCACAGCAGCAGATACACCAGCTATTCTCTCTAAACAGGCACCCTCTTTCCCTCTTTCTATTTATTTATTTATTTGATTCCGCACAAAAGGAGCTTATAGTGCGCATAATATCATACTGAGGGAATGCTTATTAAACTTGCTTGTAAACCAGGTAACCTCGCAAGAATGGGGATTAGACGGGGTAACACTGACGATGCAAATTCGCCGGCTGAGCCATCTGTGCCGCGCCGCAAAGTTAAATCTGCCATGGTGAGCGCATCCTCCTGAAGATCCAACTTTCTTTTCCAGGCCCTCTTTGTTGTCATTGTAAAGCAGGGGGAAAAGCCTTTCCAAGAGCAAGGAGGGAACAGACAAAGCGCTTTTATATACTAATTACTCTCCCGGCTATTATTTTGCTTAGTCTTCCACCTCTTTTTATGATTAATTCCCTATTTCTACCCCTTGAATCCGGGTAGAATCCAATTCTGGTTTACACTGGCAAAAGTTAAAAAGAGAAATGTAGTGATAGCAGACCCAGCTATTCTGCTCAACTTCTCTTTACAGTAACTATCTTGCAAGCTGTTAATAAAACTGTTTTGGAGTCTATATCTTTCAAGATGTTGCTCAATAGCCATAAAAACAGTCAATGCTGTATTTATGTTTGTCAAGGCAACAGGCAGCCATACTTGTGCAATGGCACATTAAGTCTCCTATACTGCACCAAATTAGGATAGGCCTACATTCTGACCACGTATTCCACTCATTTTGTCTCATGAACAGGTATCTAACGTACACTTCTAAAGTCTAAAGTAGTTCCTGTTTCCTTCCCTTTATCCAACCTGATCTGAAAATACAGGACAAAATCTTTGGTTTCATATATTGTCTCTCCAGATTATTGCAGATAAAGGAGAGGGGCAGAGAATGGTGAGAAACTTTGGACTATTGAGATGCACCCTTAGACCCCGCTAAAACACTCCACCGAGGGGTGTAAATAATGCTACATCTCCACCTGCTGGAAGGACAACAGCCGTCCAGAGAAACAGGCAGAGAACAAGTGGCAGGTGGTTTGATCTACACATGGCAGAACAACAAAACATATTTCCGTTATGCTGTTGTAATTCAACTTGAAGTCACCGTTGTTGCACACGAAACCCCTGTTTCTAGCTGCCTTAGCATTATATACATTTCAAACAAATGGCATTGAATTTTCTTTAGCTTCAAGTGCCACAAGATGGTGCTATCTCTATTACAGCCAAGGTAGAAGGCATAGTGTGAGTCTCCAATAATAGTACTTATGGATCATTATGTTTGAACTGTATCTAAATATCTACTTGGCTCTGCTTATACTGTTGAAGGGAAATTAGCTGTACAGTGACTAACCATCATTATTATAATGTTCAAGATATTACTCAACTAAATCAAGTCATCAATTATTTTCTTCTAATAATATAAAACACACACACAGACAGAGAGAGAGAGAGAGAGATTGAGAGAGAGAGAGAGAGAGAGAGAGAGAGAGAGAGAGAGAGAGAGAGAGAGAGAGAGACTACTGCCCACTGTTCCTGCAGCAGGGGCCAGCTGCCCAGTGTGTTGAGTGTAAATGTAATAAAGACACAGGGATTAATGCTGTGAGTTTCCGGAGTGCCTTTCCTCCGCTCCGTCTGCTCACACACGGAGAATGATGTCTGTATTACACTGGGAGGCCAGTGTGTTTGTCTGGTGCTTGTTTCCATTACCATACACTGGACTAAGTAGGGGGAATGAAGGATATGGTTTCAAATGGCTGAGTGTGAGAGAGAGAGAGAGAGAGAGAGAGAGAGAGAGAGAGAGAGAGAGAGAGAGAGAGAGAGAGAGGGGAGAAAGAGAGAGAAGGGGGAGAAAGAGAGAGATAGACTACCTACTGGGCACACACTGGTTGAATCAAATCAAAGTTTATTGGTCGCTTACACAGATTTGCAGAGGTTATCGCAGGTGCAGCGAAATGCTTGTGTTTCTAGCTCCAACAGTGCAGTAATACCTAGCAATAAAACAATTACAAAACAATACACACATAATCCTGAAAAATTCTGAAATTCTGAAATATCAGAACGAGCAATGTCAGAGACTGGAGTATAAATAGATATATACACATATAATGTATGTAAATATATATACATATTATGGTGTGTAAAGACGGTGTGGACAGTATATGAATAGAAAAGGTGTGTACAGCAGTAGTTATATAGGATGAGCCATGACTAGAATACACTATGTACATATAAAGTAGGTAAAACAGTATGTAAACATTATTAAAGTGACCAGTGTTCAGTGACTACAATACAGTATATACTATACATATAAAGTGGGTTAAACAATATGTAAACATTATTAAAGTGACCAGTGTTAAATGACTATGTACATAGGGCAGCAGTCTCTAAGGTGCAGGGTAGAGTACCGGGTGGGAGCCGGCTAGAACAGTGACTAAGGAAATAACATTGAACCAACGTGGAATAGACGTTGAATTGACATCTGTGCCCAGTAGGTAGATACTTGTATCGTAAGGCCAGGCGTATTGTTGTTGGGCCCTTGAGCGAGCCATTTAAAATGAGAATGACTCAAATGTGCAGTATGCTGTGCCAGACACCTACACACAAAGTATTTTCAGGAAATAAATAATTACTGGATTCTCAGATTCCAACTTAAACACCCTTTGCCGAAAATCAACACAGTAACGATTATCGGAAATGACAAGACGTGTATCATTACGTCAATAATGAGAGAGATAGGCTAAGTGAAGGATAATTAGCTAATAATTGAACTCAGTGTGCTCATTGAAAATTAGAGCTAAAAAGCTCTATGGAAGCTGGCAGTCAAAGAAGTACACAATGGTGGCCATTTTTGTTTTGCTTTAATTTTGCTGGTCCATTCTGGACTGAAGATGAAACACCTTAAGTGGGTACAGACAGAATGGCTAAATCCCCAGCCCCTTCCCCGTGGGACCCCTAAAAACCTCCCAGATAGAGAGGAGCTCCCAGTACAGTGGAAGGCAACAGAAGCGTGACAGACTGAGTCACACGATCTTTCACACGGTAGCCGTCATAAGCTACCTTATCCTCCTTACCTTGTAGTCGGCTCAGGGTATTGTCATTCACTGGACGAGCCCAGCACCCGTGAACATATGGAGGCCATCAATTTGCTATGTTCTCCCCCTCCGTCCCCCCATCTGCAAAACTCCCTCAACTCCCTCACCCCTTAAGTCCCCCATCTCTCTCATGCCGAGATTTACACTCCAGATATCGCTGCCATTTCTTTCAAACTTTTTTTTTATCCCCCTGCAATCTGTTTGCGCTTTGACTGCTGGTCACGGTGGCTGGGATTCGCACGGCAGTGTGTGTGTGTGTAGGGGTAGGTAGAAAGCCTTATCTGTTAAAACTTGGCTAAGTTTACATGTTCGTTCACACTTCATTAGGCTGAAAAAGCCTGTGTTTTTATGCTGTTGTGGGTACAGTGACAAATGAACATGACCATTCGTAACCAATGGGGAAAATCAAAGTGGGAGAGCACCATGTACTGACAAGGACCGTTTCACCTAGCTGAGAACTATAGTATAATATTACAGCGATATTGCTACTATATCTACAATTAAAGATACACTCTTAACCTTATGCCAGAATTTGAGGTTAACAATTACCAAATAAACCTCTGGTATGTACCTTTAGTAAAAGCTAAAATGTTTGCATTGGTATGTGTGTTGTAGCTTTGGTGTTTTTAAATAGTAAGGCCATAAGTTGCTATTTTGGATTGAAGTACAATGTTTGAAAGATTTATACCCTATTATAGGATAGGGAATTCTGTTCCTGTAGACAGTAAATCTAGTATCCTGCGGTTTATTTCTCTGTCTTGTCTCGCCATGACAGTTTGTTTCGTGTCCTTAAGGATAAAGAATGGACCCACAACAAAGAGAACAACCTTAATACATTTCACAATTATATTCACCCCAAATTCAAACCAGGGGAATTGACAGTACAAGCCCAAGGCTCGACAGCTCAGTAAATTCTGTGTCATGTCGAGTTGTACTGTACTTTTCTGTTATTATCACTTTGGGCTTCACTTTGTGTTGCATTACTTAGTAGAGTTTACCTCAGGATCTCCCTATATTCGTCCACACCACCATGCATTCTCCCCTTAAGTTCCTGCTAAAGAGACTATTAACGCTAGCTAACCACTTTCATTCTATTTTATGTTTGCTTCTTTTAGAAATGTATGAGACCAGGCAAAGAGTGGCATATTGAGACTCTTTGACAGAGCCCTCCTGTCAGCAAACACTGAAGACGGAAATACATGTTCCAAAGAGTTGGAAGAAAATAAAAATGTATGATTGAGAAAATGTGGTGGGATGGCCATTCATTGTTAAGCCATTGTAGTTTAGATTTAACATTATAAACATGCATATGTAACCGGTGTGAAATGGCTAGTTAGTTAGCGGTGGTGCTAGTAGCGTTTCAATCGGTGACGTCACTCACTCACTCGACCTTGAAGTAGTTATCTCCCTTGCTCTGCAAGGGCCCGGCTTTTGTGGGGCAATAGGTAACGATACTTTGAGGGTGACTGTTGTTGATGTGTGCAGAAGTCCCTGGTTCAAGCTGAGGTTGGGGCAAGGAGAGGGACAGAAGCAACACTGTTACACATACATACATAGAAACACAACTTACAGCTTTTCTGTTAGCTGTGCTATGTGTTTCATTCAGATAGGAAGTTACCATATTATAAAGATATGGTCAATTTTATAATTTAATTTTCACGATTTCACATTGTCAATGTAGTGAAGTGTTGGGTTTACTGTCCAGAGCAGATAAGACAGAGAGTGTATGATTCTCTAGACTGAAATAAACCTTGACAAATGGCCCTTCTCCATTGCAGTGCGATAGGACAGAAAAACAAATATGGAACCTTTAATATCTCTGCCACTGTCACATCAGAAAGGTGACATTTTGGTATCGCCTTGGAGATCCAATAGTGGCCGCTCCCGCAATCGATTATTTCTGCGCCATATCACCCGGAGATATAAGAAATTAATCAACTGGGGATCATGCCCCCTTCCCGCTTTTCTCCCCATGAAAAGCAGGCCTGACGTTCCACCACTGGACAACCATGAATGGAAACCAAATGTGCTGCTGAGGAAAAGAGGGAAGGCACTTTTCAATGGGGGAGACTGGAGAGGAAAACAGTTGAAGAAAGAGACAGATGTTTCTTCATCTGCATCTCTTCCTTCCTATAATCTATCCTTCACACACAGCCTCGGAGAAGAAGTTTGCTGTGTATCGGAATCCAAAGACTCTGCTTTCTCTTCTTTCTCAGTCTTTCTTTTCTCTTCTTTCGCAGTCTTTCTCTCTGCAGATAGGAAGTGCTCCATAGAACTGTGTGTGAACTCGCAGCTTTTGTACTAAATGCCTGCCATCAAAGTGTAATTCCAAAGTGCTTCCTTGTACTGAGTTCTCTTTCAATTTCTAATTAAGTCTCATAGTCAAATGGCCAGCAGTAATTGTGACAGTCGTTAAGCGATACCGCAACAGCGGCAGTTTTTGACTGACCACGTTCACATGCAATCAAGTTAGAATATGAATCACTTTTAGATGAGTGAAATCCTGAAATTGTACTGGGGAAAAATGAACACAAAGTAATTTTTTCCAGTCTGAAAGCTGATTTGATATGACCTGTAGGTCACAATTCTATTTGTTTTTCTTCCTACAATTCTATTTAAAAAATAGTCGAAAGGTCATTTATTTACTTCACTTTAAATAAATAAATACATTTAGTTAGGCTATTTATTATTATTTAATTTAATTGGACCTTGTTGAAAAACAGTACATTGTGAGATAAATCAAATCTCATAAAATGTGGGTACATTTCAGGACATAGCCAGTCATAATTAACTTGCCAAACCTTGTCAACTCTTCTCTCTACATAATGTAATACAATTATGTGCCAAAGTATTATTTTAGGTATCCATACAGATACTTTATAAGGTTACTGTAACGTTATGTCAAAATAATGTAAGCTAGAATCCTTATTGAAACAATAAGAAAGTGGCACCCTGCCTCTGTTTTGGTAAAGCTGATGGATGGGCCTGGAGAAATGTAACGAAACTCAAATTCCCAGACAGAGCTATGGATGCAAGGACTGATCATCCATGAGATCAAAATGATAGCTTTAACCATGTTTTGAGGCTATACAGTGTTTGTTTACATTTACATTGTTTACAAACATTAGAGTAAAACAATCTTATATTTTGGGTTATCATGAGGTAGTTTAACTAAGTTCATGAGGCGTTCATAAGTCATATTTTTCAAGAATCAATGGGTATATATAATTAATTTATAAGTCAAAAAATGGATTTAGCAACTAAGGATTCTAGCTTTAACAGAACACTTTAAATAAAAAAACTTAACAGTCATTCTCTGTAAATGAATACTTAAACTGAGATACAGTATTGTCAGATAAATAGTACAATATATCACAAATAAGGACTTGAATCTGTGCTTTGAATCTGTAATTGAGTTTGAAGGTTAAACTGGCGATATTCAAGGTTTCACCCCCGTTCTGTTTGCCAGAAGCACATATGGCTTCTTATTTCTTTAACCCAAATGTAATGTTTTTAACTCAAATGTAACTGATGCCATAATAGGTGTGTTTTTAGTAGAATCCAGAAAGTCCTCAGTCTCAGTTATTTTATTAAAATGAGTGAAGATGAACTGGAAATGAGAAGAAAATGGAGAACTGCCAAAAGGCTGACCACCGTCTTCTGAGCAAAGCTAATTATGGGGTCACACAATTTTACATCGATGCCAGGGAAGAGCTGTGAAGATCCTAGAAAAACTCTGAAGAGTCATGCTGATTCGGTTTGTTTAAATTTTGAACGGATATTCGGCCCTTTAAAAAGGGTGGAAATTGATGTTTCAGCCAATTGACAAGTGAAACATGTTACAGACACCACAGCAAAGGACTATGGGTCATACTAATGTCCTCATCGTCTTCCCACTAGTCAGCAGATGTTAGCGGTCTGTGTGTGGATGTGTGATTTTTTTAGGTGTCTGTGTGTTGCTGTACGTCTGTGTGTTGATGTGTGTGAGAGAGATGTGGACTATGCTTTGGGGGTGTGGGGAGGTGTTTGTGTGTGTGGTTCGGGGATGGGGGATGCACAGAGGAATTCAGCAGCCATCTCAGGCATGTTGTCGGCATGCAGGCATCCACTTCTCAGCATACCTCTGCACAGCTGTGGTGACACCTACATTCCACCCTGTGCTCACATGGGGTCCCACATGGCCACTATCCCCATCCCAGGCTCAATTGAATAACACATGCAGGGTCTTCCTCCTCTTCTTCCTCCACCAGTCTTCATCACTCCACTGATTCACTCCACAATCTGAGACATGAAGTACTTTTCCCCCTCATTTCAATCCCCTCAAAGAATCCTGCGAAACCTGTTGAATTTGCAGCCCCCCAGCATCGGTTGTGAGTCACACCGGTTGTGACCATTCTGATCATCTCGACAATAATCTGAGTCAATGTGACAAGCTTCTTGCCTGTTTCTCTTGTGTTTAGTGTACTACGAAAGAGTGAACACTTTCCTTGATGTAGGCCTATCAATTATAAGCCTATATTCGACTAGTTTAATCACTTCATCAGCATCAGTGATGCCCCTTCACCCAGGCCACGTCAATGATATCTCTTGACTTTCCAAAAAATATTTGATATGACACAAAATCATTCAAAGTAAGACAGGAATCTTCTCTGTATGTGGTTGATCACTGCAGTACTGGGTACTGTCCATAGAGGGCAGCCTTATCAACAAACAACCCAAAAAACCACAACATGTCAAATGTTCCTAGTGAATCATCTTAGAGGCAACTCCCACCATCGTTTCACCTCTAGGTCAGGATGAAGAAATAACATTTTTTGAAATCGGTTTGGTGCAATTTTCACAAGTATGTGGTACATTTTCACAACGCTTTGTACAAAACTCTAAACAGATAATCAAAAAGGCAGTTTCAAAACTCTAAGCACATTTTCAATTGACTAAGTACAACACACACATTCATAAAGTCACTTTGTCCTCAAACTTAATCAGTGTATCATCTATAAATACATGTTTCATATTGCAATACATATTGTAATTAATTTAAAGTTTTTGCTTTTCACAATGCAATACTCATGTTACTTTTGATATGATTGTGTTCTCATTTGTTAAAATAAATTTTACCATTAATTAATCTGACAGATCTTAATTGATAACAACTTAACCATTTGGTAAACCTATAGATTTTGAGAAATACATCATGAAAATGTATGTTTGTAAAGTATAAACATATGAAGTAATATTATGATGATGACTATTATGATAAAAAAAATCAGATATTGACACAATCAGAGATATACTGTATGTGAAAAATGCATCCCCTATACAGTAAATATGTATCCAAAATGAAGTTGCTGGGGTCTTTTTGATGATGGGGGGGGCATGTACTGTACATGCCATTTACATTGCAGATGCTTTTATCTAGTGACAACAGTGAGTCCATAATTTTTTTTCTTCATGTGACCCCAGTGGGAATCGAACCCACAACTCTGGTGCAATGCTCTTATTAGCTGAGCCACACAGGACCACTACAATACATGCAGTACCAGTCAAAAGTTTGGATACACCTACTCATTCCAGGGTTTTTCTTTATCTTTACTATTTTCTACATTGTAGAATAATCAAAACATCAAAACTATGAAAAACACATATGTAACCAAAAAAGTGTAAAACAAATCAAAATATATTTTATATTTGAGATTCTTCAAAGTAGCCACCCTTTGCCTTGATGACAGCTTTGCACACTCTTGGCATTCTCTCAACCAGCTTCATGAGGTAGCCACCTGGAATGTTTCAATTAATAGGTGTGCCTTGTTACAAGTTAATTTGTGGAATTTCTTTCCTTCTTAATGCGTTTGAGCCAATCATTTGTGTTGTGACAAGGTAGGGGTGGTATACAGAATATAGCCCTATTTGGTAAAAGACCAAGTCCATATTATGGCAAGTACAGCTCAAATAAGCAAAGACAAATGACAGTCCATCATTACTTTAAGACATGAAGGTCAGTCAATCCGGAAAATTTAAAGAACTTCGTGCAGTCGCCAAAACCATCAAGTGCTATGATGAAACTGGCTCTCATGAGGACCGCCACAGGAAAGGAAGACCCAGAGTTACCTCTGCTGCAGAGGATAAGTTCATTAGAGTTACCTGCCTCAGAAATTGCAGCCCAAATAAATGCTTCACAGTGTTCATGTAACAGACACATCTCAAAATCTCAACAACTGTTCAGAGGAGACTGCGTGAATCAGGCCTTCATGGTCGAATTGCTGCAAAGAAACCACTACTAAAGGACACCAATAAGAAGAAGAGACATGCTTGGGCCAAGAAACACGACATTAGACCGGTGGAAATCTGTCCTTTGGTCTGATGAGTCCAAATTTTAGAGTTTTGGTTCCAACCGCCGTGTCTTTGTGAGACGGAGAGTAGGTGAACGGATGATCTCCGCATGTGTGCTTCCCACCGTGAAGCATGGAGGAGGAAGTGTGATGGTGTGGGGGTGCTTTGCTGGTGACACTGTCTGTGATGTATTTAGAATTCAAGGCACACTAAACCAGCATGGCTACCACAGCATTCTACAGCGAAACGCCATCCCATCTGGTTATGACTTAGTGGGACTATCATTTGTTTTTCTACAGGACAATGACCCAACACACCTCCATGCTGTGTAAGGGCTATTTGACCAAGAAGGAGAGTGATGGAGTGCTGCATCAGATGACCTGGCCTCCACAATCCCCCGACCTCAACCCAACTGAGATGGTTTGGGATGAGTCAGATGGCAGAGTGAAGGAAAAGCAGCCAACAAGTGCTCAGCATATGTTGGAACTCCTTCAAGACTGTTGGAAAACATTCCAGGTGAAGCTGGTTGAGAGAATGCCAAGAATGTGCAAAGCTGTCATCAAGGCAAAGGGTGGATACTTTGAAGAATCTCAAATATAAAATATATTTTGATTTGTTTAACACTTATTTGGTTACTACATGATTCCATATGTGTTATTTCATAGTTTTGATGTCTTCGCTATTATTCTACAATGTAGAAAATAGTAACAAATAAAGAAAAACCCTTGAATGAGTAGGTGTGTACAAACCTTTGACTGGTGCTGTAAGTACAATACAATACATGTGTATGATTGCATCCTCATGAGCGTGCCACCCTCCTGCAGGCCATAGATGAGGAATGCGATGACATCAATACAGACCAATGTCAGGCTTGGATTCACCATGCCAAAAGGTTTTTCCCAAGGTGCATGAACAAAGTGGGCATTTACTGTTATGTCGATGAGAACCTATGGCCAAATGCTCAAGACAGGATTGGTGCATCAATGATTGTGAAAGATGTCTTCACTGATCACATCTTCGATCACACATGAGATAGAAATGTGATTTTCACTCAATTTTGATGGGTAGTGCAAGTGTATTACCTAATGTGAAACAGTGTAATGTACTGTAGCATATTACATTCTAAGGGATTTTTTTTTTTCTCCTATTGGATTAACTGGTTGTTAAAACAGCTAAATTGAGAATATATCATTATGTTGTGTTTTGGTGGTTAAATCAATGTTGTCATGGTATTTAACAGTAAACTTATTTTGGATCGATGGTTGTGTGGTGAAAGATGTTTCCAAACAAAATGAATGCACAATAAAAGGTTTAGAATATAAGATTTGTAGTGTAACAAGTGTTACCAGTTTGGAGTTTTGTACTAAGAGTTTTGAAGATTCACCACATACTTGTGAAAATAGCACCAAAGCGAATGAAAAAAACGAATAATAATGTTGTTTTGTATTCATTGTAATGTGTATATAAACAGGACACATGTACAGTATGTTTGTGTGTGTGTGTGTGTGAATAACTTTTTCTATTCTGTCTACTTTTTAACTGTATGTGCAAATCAAATTGGCTGTGTGACAAAACAAATTATTAACTGTTCTTAATGCTTTTCTTTGCACCGTCGGACAAAGATAAATTAAACTATCACTGGCCTCATGCATGGTGGATTAAAGCACAATGTCAGTGTGTCTCTATAGAGTATCCCAAAGATATGGTGCTGCTTTGCAGGTGCTTTGACTGACAGCGACCTGTCAGTCACATACGTGTTAGTCACACATCTACGACCAAGTGGCAGGAAACAGCTGTGAGGAGGAGGATGGACCGAATGGGGGAAAAACATGCGCCATTCATTTAGAGTGAGTGGATGCAGCTCTGGTCTCCCTTTGCCTGTGTATTCCCTCCACTCCACCTGCCTACTGTTCTAACACGTCTGGGTGTGAGTCTGAGAGCTGCAACAAAAGATCCCAGGGCTCTGTGTTCTAATGACTTAAAGAGAGGTAATCACAGTGCTGCTTCTCAGAAAGGAAAAAAACCCTGCAGTGCCTTCAGCGACAACTTCAAGAGAAAAAAAAAGCCCTTCTGAGACAGATAGGGAATGTGGCACTGGCTTTCGCGAAGAGGCTTTTTGAACCACGAGCCGTCAACAGGCTTACATGTCCATCTTTATTAGCCAAATCCAACAGAGAAAATAGCACCCCCCCTCGCCCCCACTCCCCTACTCTACTTAAAAGCAGCATGCTCCCTGTAGTTGTTAGGCATGCGGCAAGGGTCGGCGATCAGCGACATGCCACCATATTAGAGCGCTGTTGTAGCCCTCTACTGATATGAAATGAGGGGTGACGGGCTGGGGTGGGGGGTGGGGGTGTGATGTTAAGAGGATCCACTAGATTGGATGGGGGGGCTCTGCGGCAGTACACTGGGTGCTTGTGTAAGCCCGGTCTCTTGTGTAAGAGATGTCTCCCCCCACCCCCAGGAAAACGTCTGTCTGTGAGCTACTTTGTCCCCTTCTGGGTATATATGACAACTTGTTTTCTTGACACTGCCCATGGGAGAGGGCATGAAGTGTTGTTGGAGTTGCAATTGGGCAAATTGGAGAAACTGGGGGTCCATGTGAGCGAGTTTTTTCACATAACATTATACAGAATGCCATATGGTACATTCAAAACAT
The DNA here is from genome assembly GCF_020615455.1 of Coregonus clupeaformis. NCBI lineage: Eukaryota > Metazoa > Chordata > Actinopteri > Salmoniformes > Salmonidae > Coregonus > Coregonus clupeaformis. The sequence goes on along the minus strand of NC_059215.1, from coordinate 36,929,805 downwards.
TGAACGTTTTGGGGGTTTTGTTGAGCAATATGGTGAAAGGGATGTGTAATCCCACTTCCCTTTAACATCACACACACATGTTCACGCATGCACATGTGCACACACACACACACACTCCTTTGAAACATGGGGTTCATGCCTGTGGTGTTTTATCTCTCTATTATTTTCTATTCAGCAGGCCGAAGCTTAGCCTCCCAAAATAAAGCCCCTTTTTATTGCAATTCCATAACAAATTTACAGGGAGGCAACCCAACTACATGCCTGGAAAGCTATTGCCCATACTGCCCACAAAAATACCCATATTACTGACAAATGGAGGACAAACCTCTTCAAATCTCCAGAGGTAGAGTCAGTGTGAAACAATTTGAGCTGTGGGTACTCACTCTCACACTCACACACATGGCAGTGTCTGTAGGAAGTGCAGCTGCCCACCAGCTGCGTTGGTATGGCGACATGAACAGATGTTGACCTTTTCCAACCCATGCTTTCCTCTCTGACATTGGCAATGTTTTGCAGGAGAGCATGGAATCTGCCTGACACCTGCTCTCAGTTTCTCCCCCTCACTTGAAGATCTCTGGAAAACATGAGAACAAGTAAAACTACCACCCACGTTAACCCCACGTTCAACCATTTGCCTCATATCCATCACAGGATAGGAATAAAGCGTTTCTGTCTTTATAGTTGACAGTTTTTATTTGACGGGGACCTTGCGATCAGTCCAGTGATCCTTTCTCTGTCTGTCCGTCTGTCTCTCTGTCTTTATCTTGGAACCCAAATAGGACACATATCCAGTTCACATGTCCAGCTTCTTTACTCACAGATGTGTGTTCTGTGTGTAAGCATGTGACCCATATTCTCCATATTTACTGTCACGTAAAAAAGAGAGTGCATGCCAACATGAATGGGGACTCGTGCCACATTGCATAACCTATCACATAGACCAATGAATAACACACACTCACACACACACACTCTCACACACACACACACACACACACACACATACACAAACACACACACCATCAGGACATTAAATCTACTTAAGCCACTAACAAACCTCTTCCTGCAGCAGATCCTGATGGCCACACTGTTCAGACCACTGAACAGGCCTTGTATTCTTAGCCCAGGGGATTGGAATATGATCATAGGATTTATCACATGATTTATTCACATTACTCAAATTATGTGCCATGTGATTTCAGGGGGGCATGTAATAATGACATACAACATGCAATGAATCATACTAATGTTGAGACAGCATAGACAGGCCTTGGACACTAACATGGATGCCTGATTCACACTATAGTGCCAAAAAAGGAAGGGACTTGACGTGATGAGGAAGACATTAATCAATTCTGCAATATGGAGGACCTCCTTTTTCATGTCTGAGGCAGTGGATCGGCTTACTGTATGTGTTGGTGCGTGCTTGGGCCCTGTGTGTGCATGCCTAGATGCCAGCAAGCTGCCATGTGAGCTAGTATGTGTAAAGAACATCCCCAGCACACACCCACCATGCCAGTTCGTCCACTCCAGCTGGCCCTCCTCAGTGACTGGCTCTCACTCTAGTCTAGGGCACCCACAGACAGACAGAGAGAGAAAGAGAGGGAGAAGAAAGAGCGTGAGTGACAGAGAAAAAAAAATAAAGAGAGGGATGAAGAGAAAAAGAGAGGGAGGGGAACGGAAAAAGCACAGCTGCTCCTGCACTCTCGTCGTCCATGGGAGGAAAAACATTACCCAGGACCCAGCTACGTTTGGTCCCTCTTGTTCTCATTACACATGCCTCGCCGCTTGGCAGCACATCACAACCACGCTCTCCCTCACACATCAGTGTGGGACCAGCAGTGAGACATCCCTGGGCAAAGGGACAGTAGGGGGCTGGGCTGCTGTTGGGATGGTGTGGGGGGGAGGAATCTCAGCTGTTCTGGTTGTCAGAACCCTGGGAAAGTGGTGGGTCTTTCTTCACCCCCGCCCCCGATTGAGGTCTTGCTACTGCCAGTGCCCCCTCCCCAAACCAAAGTCATGACCAGCTGAAACCTGAAGCGGCCCGATTCTGATCATATTTTGGGGGTGACTGAGCGCTGGGAGAGAGGAGCGGGAACAAGGGGCTTAAGGGGCCATTTGGGATGAAGGCATGAGATCTCTTAACCGATGATTCATGAGAAGTTCTGTGGGCTGTCCCGCTAAGGTTGAGAGTATAGGACAGGCAGGTCTGTCCAGAGGCTCAATGGCAACTGTTTCGTTATGTACTTACAGTATGTCTTGCAAGCACATTGGTATGCAAATGAATACGTGGAGCCAGGTCATTATTGACTTACCTGGTTAAATAAAGGCTAAATAAATAAACATAGACCATTTTAAAGGGGCAATCTGTAATTGGTACATACATTTAATTGACTTTTAAATTAATAATATATACCCATTGATTCTTGAAGAATATAACTTTTAAATGTTTACTAAAACAGCGGCGGGTGACCGCATTATTGTTGGTGAACTGCAGATTGCCCCTTTAAGAGATGTATCTATTTGTATTAACGGTCTTTAGTTAAGAGTAGAGAAAAATCCACATTCATACTCTATTTTCTAAAGGACATAACTTCACACACATTCCAGTGTCCCAGACCATGGACAATCCAATGTCAACAGTTGCTTTCCAAAAGCTGTAGAAGGCTATGTACTATGGCGTCCATGCTCTAGGTTACACTATAGATAGGGACCAAAGTCATTAGCATAGCTGCTATTTCTCCTCTTTATTTTGATTCTTTCGTTCACGCTTTTTCATGTAAGACAGCCTCTCAGTTGAGCGCTTTGTCCTTTTTTAAAATTGAGTCACCAAAGCCCGTAATCCTGCAGACGTCTAAAACGTCTCGCAGTATCGCATGGGATCTGACTCCATTATCAGCCGAGCGTCTGATCCTTCAAATTAAATTCAGGGCCTTGTAGCTAGTTTCCTCATTCCGCCAAGAAGCCCATACATACGCAACCGCGATATGGGGTAGGGTCGCTCCATTGTTGCTCCACCAGTGTTATAAAGCTTTGTAATCCCGGGCTAACCCGTACATTAAATCCTACTGTAATTGCCTCCCATCCAAAGGCAGGTGGGTTAGAGTGGAGATATTCCCTGTTCTACAGGCAGCTCACAAGGACAATGGAAGAAGGATTTAGTTCCTATGCAGATTTTCGGAGAGGCTGAATATCTTTAGTGCAGGTGCTTCAGAAGGGAACTATGTCAGTTCTGCTGACTATCTTGATGCTAGACAATGGATACTGAGACAAGCTATAGGAGAATCAAAAATGTGTTATTGAAACGTGTGTGTGTGTGTGTGTGTGTGTGTGTGTGTGTGTGTGTGTGTGTGTGTGTGTGTGTGTGTGTCTGTCTGTCTGTCTGTCTGTCTGTCTGTCTGTCTGTCTGCGTCTGTTTCTGTGGGGCTAAAACTGCCACGGTCATTGTTACACCTTGTCATTGTGGGTACATCAAATGCTCTGGCCTTTAGGCAGTAGCAGAGCCGCCTGGTTCAATGAACACTCGGCAGCAGACTTGCAAGCCATGCACCAGGATCCTCTTCCCCAGGTCCCATTGTCACACGCTAATCGGGAGCATCCGCAATCCGTCTCTGATGGTGGCTAAAGTGGAGATTGACTTTGCCTGCTCACACATCAGTGTGGCAGCCAGTTAGAGCTCACCCTGATCCGCCCAGGAGAGTGACAATAGCTAGCTAAAGCCCCGGTGCTTTACCACCCGAGTGTAAAGGGACTTAGGACAGAGGAGCAGCGATGTACTAAAAGCAGAGGAGCAGTTGTGGCATGTAACCTGTGTGCACCATGGTGGGCTTTTGTGTTTGGAGTTTGCCTGTCTGTCGCATCACTCAATAAGCCAGAGGGATGGGGTTAGCGACTGTACTCTCATCTCAGCGTTAGACATGAGAACTCTTTGTTGAAAGTCCTTTACAAATAGAGCCATGTTTGCAAAATAATGAACAATATTCCCAATGTCCTTTTCTCAATGTGCACATTCTTGATCTGTGCATGTGCTAACGACTTGGTGTAAACAGAACAATTGCCAAATGTTCAAGTGGACTGCAGTAAAGAGAGAGAGAGAGAGAACATGAGTGTGAATAAAAGGGAAGACCAGAAATTGAATTAGAAAATATGGGAATTAGATCTATGGGTTTCTCATCTTTACATGGCTTATAGGTTTTACAAGACGCAAGGGAATCTCTCGAGATAATCATTGTGTGTGTGTGTGTGTGTGTGTGTGTGTGTGTGTCATTCCAGTCCCGAACCCCCAACTCCTCAGTAATGAATAGATCGAAACACTACAAGTCGCACTCAGCAGAGAGTAAATTGTTACGGTCATTTGTGTACAGCTGGCCCTTAGCTGCCGAAGATGAAGAATGGCGATGCCATGGGTCCACATGTCTAAGACACTGCTGGTGTAACACACAATATGGTTCCCCAGAATTAAATTAATGAAATACATACCCCCCCCCCAGAGAGTAGAGGATCAGGCGGTGTTAGAGGAAGGACCCAAAAACTGCCAAAGACTCCAGCCAACCAAGCCATAGACTGTTCTCTCTGCTACCGCACGGCAAGCGGTACCAAGGCACCAAGTCTAGGACCCTGAACAGCTTCTACCGTTAAGCCATAAGACTGCTAAGCAAGACTGCTAAAGAGCAAAACAAAAATGGCTATCTGGACTACCTGCATTTACCCTTTTTTACAGTAACTTTCTTGCACTGACTCTATGCACACACACTGGACTCTACCCACACACTCGCACATACTTACACTGACACCCCAACACACACATACACACACACTGCATACACCCACACATGCATATTGATGTCACACACCCTCACACATAAACTCTCACACTCACCACATACGCTGCTGCTACTGTCTATTATCTAGCCTGTTGCCTAGTCACTTTACCCCTATCTATGTGTACATACATGTAGCTACCTCAATTACCTCATACCCCTACACATCGACTCGTGCTGGTACTGTATATACAGTGCATTTGGAAAGTATTCAGACCCCTTGACTTTTTCAACATTGTGTTACGTTACAGCCTTATTCTAAAATTGATTAAATACATTTTTGCCCTCATCATTCTACACACAATACCCCATAATTACAAAGCTAAAAAAGGGTTTTAGACATTTTTTGAAATTAATAAAAAATAAAAAATAGAAATACAATTTTTACATAAGTATTCAGACCCTGTGCTATGAGACTCTAAATTGAGCTCAGGTGCATCTTGTTTCCATTGATCATCCTTGAGATGTTTCTATAACTTGATTGGTGTCCACCTGCGGTAAATTCAATTGATTGGACATGATTTGGAAAGGCGCACAGCTGTCTATATAAGGTCCCACAGTTGACAGTGCATGTCAGAGCAAAAACCAAGCCATGAGGTCGAATAAATTGTTTGTAGAGCTCCGAGACAGGATTGTGTCGAGGCACAGATCAGCAGCATTGAAGGTCCCCAAGAACACAGTGGGCTCCATCATTCTTAAATGGAAGAAGTTTGGAACCACCAAGACTCCTCCTAGAGCTGGCCGCCAATGCCAAACTGAGCAATCGGGGGAGAAGCGCCTTGGTCAGGGAGGTAACCAAGAACCCGATGGTCACTCTGACAGAGCTCCAGAGTTCCTCTGTGGAGATGGGAGAACCTTCCAGAAGGACAACCATCTCTGCAGCACTCCACCAATCAGGCCTTTATAGTAGAGTGGCCAGACGGAAGCCACTCCTCAGTAAAAGGCACATGACAGCCCGCTTGGAGTTTGCCAAAGGGGAACTTAAGGATTCTCTGGTCTAATGAAACCAAGATTGAACTCTTTGGCCAGAATGCCAAGCGTCACGTCTGGAGGAAACCTGGCACCATCCCTACGGTGAAGCATGGTGGTGGCAGCATCATGCTGTGGGGATGTTTTTCAGCTGCAGGGACTGGGAGACTAGTCAGGATCAAGGGAAAGATGAACAGAGCAAAGTACAGAGAGATCCTTGATGAAAACCTGCTCCAGAGTGCTCAGGACCTCAGACTGGGGCGAAGGTTCACCTTCCAACAGGACAACGACCCTAAGCACACAGCCAAGACAACGCAGGAGTGGCTTTGGGACAAGTCTCTGAATGTCCTTGAGTGGCCCAGCCAGAGCTTGGACTTGAACCTGATCGAACATCTCTGGAGAGACCTGAAAATAGCTGTGCAGTGACGCTCCCAATCCAACCTGACAGAGCTTGAGAGGATCTGCAGAGAAGAATGGGAGAAACTCCCCAAATACAGGTGTGCCAAGCTTGTAGCTTCATACCCAAGAAGACTCGAGGCTGTAATCATTGCCAAAGGTTCTTCAACAAAGTACTGAGTGAAGGGCCTGAATACTTATGTAAATGTGATTTCTCCGTTTTTATTTTTAATACATAGCTAAAATTTCTAAAAACCTGTTTTTGCTTTGTCATTATGGGGTATTATGTGTAGACTGATGAGGGGAAAAGCTATTTATTCAATTTTAGAATAAGGCTGTAACGTAACAAAATGTTGAAAAGTCAAGGGGTCTGAATACTTTCCGAATGTAATGTATATGGTATATAGCTATGTTATTTTTACTCTTTATTTTTATTCGTTATTCAATGTGTATTTATTCCTCATGTCACTAATTCTATTTGTTATTACATTTTTTATCATCTTTAAATCTGCATTGTTGGAAAAGGACCTGTAAGTAAGTGTTTCACTGTTAGTATACACCTGTTGATTACAAAGCATGTGACAAACAAAATTTGATTCGATTTTAGTGGAGGTGTAGTGACTTCCTTATGGCAGACGCTCACAGGCAGACCACAGCTACAGTTGAAGTCGGAGGTTTACATACACTTAGGTTGGAGTCATTAAAAGTTGTTTTTCAACCACTCCACAAATTTCTTGTTAACCAACTATAGTTTTGGCAAGTCGGTTAGGACATCTACTTTGTGCATGACAAAAGTAATTTTTCAAACAACTGTTTACAGACAGATTATTTCACTTATAATTCACTGTATCACAATTCCAGTGGGTCAGAAGTTTACATACACTAAGTTGACTGTGCCTTTAAACAGCTTGGAAAATTCCAGAAAATGATGTCATGGCTTTAGAAGCTTCTGATAGGCTAATTGACATAATTTGAGTCAATTGGAGGTGTACCTGTGGATGTATTTCAAGGCCTACCTTCAAACTCAGTGCCTCTTTGCTTGACATCATGGGAAAAGCAAAAGAAATCAGCCAAAAAAAAAAATGGTAGACCTCCACAAGTCTGGTTCATCCTTGGGAGCAATTTCCAAACACCTGAAGGTACCACGTTCATCTGTACAAACAATAGTACGCAAGTATAAACACCATGGGACCATGCAGCCGTCATACCGCTCAGGAAGGAGACGCGTTCTGTCTCCTAGAGATGAACGTACTTTGGTGCGTTCATACAAATCAATCCCAGAACAACAGCAAAGGACCTTGAGAAGATGCTGGAGGAAACAGGTACAAAAGTATCTATATCCACAGTAAAACTAGTCCTATATCGACATAACCTGAAAGGCCGCTCAGCAAGGAAGAAGCCACTGCTCCAAAACCGCCATAAAAAAGCCAGACTACGGTTTGCAACTGCACTTGGGGACAAAGTTCGTACTTTTTGGAGAAATGTCCTCTGGTCTGATGAAACAAAAATAGAACTGTTTGGCCATAATGACCATCGTTATGTTTGGAGGAAAAAGGGGGCAGCTTGCAAGCCGAAGAACACCATCCCAACCGTGAAGCACGGGGGTGGCAGCATCATGCTGTGGGGGTGCTTTGTTGCAGGAGGGACTGGTGCACTTCACAAAATAGATGGCATCATGAGGAAGGAAAATTATGTGGATATATTGAAGTAACATCTCAAGACATCAGTCAGGAAGTTAAAGCTTGGTCGCAAATGGGTCTTCCAAATGGACAATGACCCCAAGCATACTTCCAAAGTTGTGGCAAAATGGCTTAACGACAACAAAGTCAAGGTATTGGAGTGGCCATCACAAAGCCCTGACCTCAATCCTATAGAAAATGTGTGGGCAGAACTGAAAAAGCGTGTGAAAGCAAGGAGGCCTACAAACCTGACTCAGTTACACCAGCTCTGTCAGGAGGAATGGGCCAGAATTCACCCAACTTATTGTGGGAAGCTTATGGAAGGCTACCCAAAACTTTTGACCCAAGTTAAACAATTTAAAGGCAATGCTACCAAATACTAATTGAGTGTATGTAAACTTCTGACCCACAGGGAATGTGATGAAAGAAATAAAAGCTTAAATAAATCATTCTTTCTACTATTATTCTGACATTTCACATTCTTAAAATAAAGTGGTGATCCTAACTGACCTAAGACAGGGAATCTTTACTAGGATTAAATGTCAGGAATTGTGAAAAACTGAGTTTAAATGTATTTGTCCAAGGTGTATGTATACTTCCGACTTCAACTGTACCTATTATTACCATAATAATTAATGATGTGTCAGATGGATGAATGGCAGACTTTTTGAAGCCCGCTCCTTATAGGGGTATTAATGTTTGACAAACAACGGCCATAAAAGAGCTCAATGAATACCAAAGTGGGCTCAACCCACTGATGTAACATTTAGAACAACGCAGAACATTGGTTTTGGCATCATATGAATTTATCAGTCAAACAGGCAGACATGTTGAATAAACAAATGACAAGGCTGCATAGGCCTAACATGACATAACATAACATTTATTATGACATTTACAGTTAAGTCACCACAAAATCCTAGGCTCCTGAATGGATGCCTGCTAGCAATGCTGGCTAACAAAGCTACCATGCTCTGTATCAATGATACCATGCGCATCTCTCATTTAATTGGACCTAGTCACCTAATAAATAGGTAGGCAATATGTAGACTATTTCAAGTTTTGCAATCCCATAGGTTAATATTATACAGTCAAATTTAACAGGTGAACAGTTTATATTTTACATTGAAGTAGGCCAGTGGTGCCCAACCAGGGGTACTAGGACCCATGGGGGTACTTGGCTTAGCCATAGGGGTTACATGAGAAGACTGGTGAGACCATAAGCTTACTGGTAAAAATGCACATGAGGGGGTACTTTAGGGGTACTCTGGGCAGAGCAAAATTCAGTTGGTGGTACAATAATCGAAAAAGGTTGGGAACCACTGAAGTAGGCTATGTAAGGCCTATGATACTGTAAATAATGTAATAGATTTAGGTTGAGGAAAAAGTTGATGCAAAACATTGTTGAATTCAAACGTTCTACTGACAGGTCCACAACAATTTGCCATTGTTTTCTCCTATAGAAAGTGACACAGTCCTTTGCCAGATACAGCATACAAATATTAAAATATTCTGCCAACACAGTAAATAGACCGGTAGTTTATGTAAAATATTTGACAGTATGGGTAGGCTACAGAATTGCTGTGTGATATGAGTGCCTATACCAAGGCAGGACATAGAAACCCAATAATCTATTGATAAACTAAATATTGAACAATTAGTATTTTGCAAAGGAGTGTGGGCTGTAGCATTTAGCCTACTTTGAAATTGTTTTGAATATACAATCAATCTTGCAGAATGTGCGGACAGGTACTCGCTATATAGGCAGCATGGATGTTTAGTTTGAAAAAGTCACCAGTAGCCTTGCTGATATATAGGCTAAGGCCGAGACAATAAGAAGACACAGTGGCAGAATACACTCAACCACACCTTTGTTTCATCACAAAACTGGAGAGCAACCCCGGTCCTGTGAAGTCCACAAAGCATATTGCATGTAACAAACAGTTACATGACCTACAGCATGGTCAAGCAGGTTAATGTTTCCAATATTTCCGGACTACTAAACAACTATTGATTTAGAACCATGGAGAGTTACCACAAGTCGCAAAGAAAACAGGAGCTGCCTCCACTATTCCAGCACCATTTCAACTTCAACATTTCAACATCATCAAATCAAATCAGTTATGCTTAGTCTAATACAGTGACAACTAAAAGATACCAAAAACAATTTTGTCCAATCAACGTAAGCTAATGTATGAATTTATGGTTGGATCAGAATTGTGGTTATAATCATTGGCCAGTACAGGAGAATTAAGTAAAACCACAAGTCCAAATCCCTATCTCCATGCATGGCTAATTTAGGAAAGGGATAATTTTAGCTAGCTAGCTAGCCACCGGAGGACAACAACACAACAACATGCAACAATTCAAGTTGTTTCTGTCAATGACGTTTGCTCTCAATGTGATGTGATTCAGTGAAGCCAAATCCAAACTGGCTTCCCTTGACCCTTTTCTTGGTGCGCCAGGACCATTCACAATTGAGCTCACTCAGTTTAGCTCAACACTGATTGGCTATTATTTTATACCTCTTTTAGCAAGGGAGGCCAGATGCTCGCTGGCTTCCCTTGCATTCAATGGGGGGCAACTATGTCATACTCTTTTTGACCAGACAGCATCAGATAGATGGCTTACACATATAGAGACAGAGGGGCGCTGTTTCGCTCGCTCGGATGCTTTCTCTGGTGAGATACATTCAGCCTCTTGTGAATTGAAGAAAAATTATGAAACATAGAGAGTAAATATCAATTATTTAATGTTTTTTTTTTCCTTTTTTCTTGGTCAGTTTTTTGGGGGGAAGTCTGGCTTCCCTTGGCATCCATGAATACACGCCACTGAAAGTCACTGCAAAATATCTAAACATTCTGCCCACACCTCTACAGAAATGTGATACAAATTGCCATTGCTCTTTCTTATAGAAACTGCATGCCATGGCCTTAATTTCAATAGTTTCAAATGATACAGTAAATAAAGGGCGTTATTGTCACCATAAAAGGTGAACGGATGGTGTTTTCCAGGTGGAGTTTTAATGCTTGTTCACGCGTGCACAGTTTTACAGGAAACATGCGTATGTATGGCATGCGGCAAGTTTATAAATCTCAATATTTTTGTATGTGCTCAGACTTTTCAGAAATGGCGAAAGCAGAAATGTTGTGTGAAATTTACACAACGGTTATAAATGAGGCCCTGTTGATCGCATGTTGTGACCGTGTCAAACGAGTCTGATACCAGACAGCTGCTTCAAGTTCTCTACTCCCGCCCTCAATTAAATATTGACCTATCAGGAACATAAAAAATTGCAAGGCTTATAATTAATCTAAAATACTAGTAAGAATTTAGGATTATATTTCCTACTAAGATTTAATATTAAATGAAACATAATTGGAATATAATTTCTGTAATTTTCAATTTTGTGTCATTTGCGATTTTCATTGGGGGTGGGAGAAGAGAACCTAGACACAACTGTCTGGTATCAGACTCGCTTGACACGGTAACAACATGAGATCAACTGATATGCTGGCTTATTCTTGTGGGTTTTTGGTTGCAGGCAAATTTGTTTTAACATGCATGTAATCTCCAGTTAGTAGCGTTTTTAAAAATCCAGTTACACGTTAAGTTCTGCCCGTTGGTTGCAATTGGCCGAATGTTTTTATGTCTGACCCCACATAAAACTAAATTAAGGTTTGATTCACATGACAGCGTTTCACATCACCGTTAGCTCTCACATCTGCAAAAAGGTCTGGCTCAAAGGAATATCAAATCAAATCAAATCAAATGTTATTGGTCACATACACGTGTTTAGCAGATGTTATGCGGGTGTAGCGAAATGCTTGTGTTTCTAGCTCCGACAGTGCAGTAATATATAACAAGTAATATCTAACCATTTCACAACATATACACAATACACACACATTTAAGCAAAGCAATGGAATTAAGAACATATAAATACAGTGGGGAAAAAAAGTATTTAGTCAGCCACCAATTGTGCAAGTTCTCCCACTTAAAAAGATGAGAGAGGCCTGTAATTTTCATCATAGGTACACGTCAACTATGACAGACAAATTGAGAAAAGAAAATCCAGAAAATCACATTGTAGGATTTTTAATGAATTTATTTGCAAATTATGGTGGAAAATAAGTATTTGGTCACCTACAAACAAGCAAGATTTCTGGCTCTCACAGACCTGTAACTTCTTCTTTAAGAGGCTCCTCTGTCCTCCACTCGTTACCTGTATTAATGGCACCTGTTTGAACTTGTTATCAGTATAAAAGACACCTGTCCACAACCTCAAACAGTCACACTCCAAACTCCACTATGGCCAAGACCAAAGAGCTGTCAAAGGACACCAGAAACAAAATTGTAGACCTGCACCAGGCTGGGAAGACTGAATCTGCAATAGGTAAGCAGCTTGGTTTGAAGAAATCAACTGTGGGAGCAATTATTAGGAAATGGAAGACATACAATACCACTGATAATCTCCCTCGATCTGGGGGCTCCACGCAAGATCTCACCCCGTGGGGTCAAAATGATCACAAGAACGGTGAGCAAAAATCCCAGAACCACACGGGGGACCTAGTGAATGACCTGCAGAGAGCTGGGACCAAAGTAACAAAGCCTATCATCAGTAACACACTACGCCGCCAGGGACTCAAATCCTGCAGTGCTAGACGTGTCCCCCCTGCTTAAGCCAGTACATGTCCAGGCCCGTCTGAAGTTTGCTAGAGTGCATCCAGAAGAGGATTGGGAGAATGTCATATGGTCAGATGAAACCAAAATAGAACTTTTTGGTAAAAACTCAACTCGTCGTGTTTGGAGGACAAAGAATGCTGAGTTGCATCCAAAGAACACCATACCTACTGTGAAGCATGGGAGTGAAAACATCATACTTTGGGGCTGTTTTTCTGCAAAGGGACCAGGACGACTGATCTGTGTAAAGGAAAGAATGAATGGGGCCATGTATCGTGAGATTTTGAGTGAAAACCTCCTTCCATCAGCAAGGGCATTGAAGATGAAACGTGGCTTGGTCTTTCAGCATGACAATGATCCCAAACACACCGCCCGGGCAACGAAGGAGTGGCTTCGTAAGAAGCATTTCAAGGTCCTGGAGTCTCCAGATCTCAACCCCATAGAAAATCTTTGGAGGGAGTTGAAAGTCCGTGTTGCCCAGCGACAGCCCCAAAACATCACTGCTCTAGAGGAGATCTGCATGGAGGAATGGGCCAAAATACCAGCAACAGTGTGTGAAAACCTTGTGAAGACTTACAGAAAACGTTTGACCTGTGTCATTGCCAACAAAGGGTATATAACAAAGTATTGAGAAACTTTTGTTATTGACCAAATACTTATTTTCCACCATAATTAGCAAATAAATTCATTAAAAATCCTACAATGTGATTTTCTGGATTTTTTTTCCTCATTTTGTCTGTCATAGTTGACGTGTACCTATGATGAAAATTACAGGCCTCTCTCATCTTTTTAAGTGGGAGAACTTGCACAATTGGTGGCTGACTAAATACTTTTTTTCCCCACTGTATGAGGATGAGCAATGTTAGAGCGGCATAGACTAAGATACAGTAGAATAGTATAGAATACAGTATATACAGTGCCTTGTGAAATTATTCATCCCCCTTGGCATTTTTCCTATTTTGTTGCATTACAACCTGTAATTTAAATTGATTTTTATTTGGATTTCATGTAATGGACATACACAAAATAGTCCAAATTGGTGAAGTGAAATTAATAAAATTACTCGTTTCAAGAAATTCAAAAAAATAAATAATGGAAAATTGGTGTGTGCGTATGTATTCACCCCATTTGCTATGAAGCCCCTAAATAAGATCTGGTGCAACCAATTACCTTCAGGAGTCACATAATTAGTTAAGTAAATTCCACATGTGTGCAATCTAAGTGTCACATGATCTGTCACATGATCTCAGTATATATACACCTGTTCTGAAAGGCCCCAGAGTCTGCAACACAACTAAGCAAGGGGCACCACCAAGCAAGCGGCACCATGAAGACCAAGGAACTCTCCAAACAGGTCAGGGACAAAGTTGTGGAGAAGTACAGATCAAGGTTGGGTTATAAAAAAATATCCGACATTTTGAACATCCCACGGAGCACCATTAAATCCATTATTAAAAAATGGAAAGAATTTGGCACCACAACAAACCTGCCAAGAGAGGGCCGCCCACCAAAACTCACGGACCAGGCAAAAATCAGACAGGCAAAAAAGAGACCAAAGATAACCCTGAAGGAGCTGCAAAGCTCCACAGCGGATTATCTGTCCATATGACCACTTTAAGCCGTACACTCCACAGAGCTGGGCTTTACAGAAGAGTGGCCAGAAAAAAAGCCATTGCTTAAAGAAAAAAATAAGGAATGTGGGAGACTCCCCAAACATATGGAAGAAGGTACTCTGGTCAGATGAGACTAAAATTGAGCTTTTTGGCCATCAAGGAAAACGCTGTGTCTTGCGCAAACCCAACACCTCTCATCACCCTGAGAATACCATCCCCACAGTGAAGCATGGTGGTGGCAGCATCATGCTGTGGGGATGTTTTTCATCGGCAGGGACTGGGAATCTGGTCAGAATTGAAGGAATGATGGATGGCGCTAAATACAGGGCAATTCTTGAGGGAAACCTGTTTCAGTCTTCCAGAGATTTGAGACTGGGACGGAGGTTCACCTTCCAGCAGGACAATGACCCTAAGCATACTGCTAAGGCAACACTTGAGTGGTTTAAGGGGAAACATTTAAATGTCTTGGAATGGCCTAGTCAAAGCCCAGACCTCAATCCAATTGAGAATCTGTGGTATGACTTAAAGATTGCTGTACACCAGCGGAACCCATCCAACTTGAAGGAGCTGGAGCAGTTTTGCCTTGAAGAATGGGCAAAAATCCCAGTGGCTAGATGTGCCAAGCTTATAGAGACATACCCCAAGAGACTTGCAGCTGTAATTGCTGCAAAAGGTGGCTCTATAAAGTATTGACTTTGGGGGGGTGAATAGTTATGCATGCTCAGGTTTTCTGTTTTTTGACTTATTTCTTGTTTGTTTTAAAATGAAAAATAGTTTGCATCTTCAAAGTGGTAGGCATGTTGTGTAAATCAAATGATACAACCCCCCAAAAAATCAATTTTAATTCCAGGTTGTAAGGCAACAAATAAGGAAAAATGCCAAGGGGGGTGAATACTTTCGCAAGATAAGTAATGCAAGATATGTAAACATTATTAAAGTTACTAGTGTTCCATTTATTAAAGTGGCCAGTGATTTATTATTGCGCAATTTGCCTAAGTGGATCATGGAAACACTTCAACCACGACATTTAGAAAGTTGGCATTAAAAAAAGTAAATGCGACAATTGCCTGCTACGGTGTGTTTCCATTCATATGTCTTGTGTCGGTAAAAACAGCTGGATGTAAAAATAAAGAAACACTGTGGTTTAAGTTTTTCCATTATCCATTTAGGCTAATTGTGCATTAGTAAATTGGCCACAGCCTGTATGCCCTCCCACCTATCTGTTTCATGTCTCAGGTAGCATACAAAAGCCAGCATGGATGGAATGCAAGAATTGACTAATATTTGACATATTCTAGTAATTCTCATGTGCTAATTTATCGCCACGGTCCATGCTATCGTCCTTAGACGTCAGAATGAGAATCAAGCCTTTCACCAGATTATGTGAATGCCCCGCCACTGTGTCGTGTGCCAAACCCTTGGCAACGGCAGCGTGTTAGGCAGTTCCGGGAGGTGGTTGTCCAGGGGCATTTCACGGAGAGCCTTCTTCAACAGTTTAGAATGTCTCAACCAACATTTAATAATAATAATAATATGCCATTTAACAGACGCTTTTATCCAAAGCGACTTACAGTGATGCGTGCATACATTTTTTTTTTTTTTTGTATGGGTGGTCCCGGGGATCGAACCCACTACCTTAGCGTTACAAGCGCCGTGCTCTACCAGCTGAGCTACAGAGGACTCATTTGTATGAGATCATAGAACCATTTATTGGACCGATATTGCCTAACCTCCGTGCTCCTGTACCCACCAGTAAGTGCATTGCCATTGCACTGTACAAGCTGCCACATGCATCGAATATCGGGTGATTGGAGAGTTGTTTGGAGTCAACAGGTTTGTGTACGCTGTCTGTACAGCCATCAAAAGGAGGATAATGAGGAGCCTGGAGTTGTAGAGGCACAGAAGATTACGTGTCGCAACTACCTGACACATGGTGTGCCACAGGTCTACAGCGCACTGGACGGGACTCATATTCCAATTCTACCCCCATTAGAGGGATACCGGGATTTGGTTAACAGACAGGGCTGGCCATCCATCATCCGACTGGTTGTTGTGGATAACAAATACCTAAACAGGGACGTTGTCTTGGGAACATCCAACCTGTACAAATACCCTCAGACGTGAACCCAGGCTGACGTTGATGTAGAAGGAGTGCAAGTACCTCTCCTGATCGCAGGAGATCCTGCATATCCTCTCCTCCTGTGGTTGGTGAAGGGCTTCTCTGGGCAGAACCTATCAGAGGAGGAGACCTTCAACCTCCGCCTGAATGGCATCTGAGTAGTTGTGGAGCACACATTTGGGCGCCTCAAGGGGAGATGGATGATCGTCTAACAAAAACGGTCCGACATCCACTACACCTTCATGAAAACCGTGGTCTTGGCATGCTGTGTGCTGCACAACCTCTGCAAGGGGGAGAGGCAGAGGTTTCTCCAACCGGGTCTTGGTGAGCACCAAGAAGAGAATCTCTACGATACACAGCCACCATGCCATCCACACCAAGGCCCACCAAATGATGAGGTGCACATGATAAGAGACGCTTTTGTAAGACACCTGGAAACTAGTGTCATCTAAACAGCTAACCAAATAATCTTTGTATTCTTATTTGTCTTGTCAACTACAATAGAAATCAAGCATCACTTTAAGTGACACTCACCAATGAGAGAATATCAGAAACCAAAAAGATGGCAGTAAATACTGTATATATTCTTTATTATTTCATGACACAAACATTTATTTAATTCAATAACGTAGCATTTCCTAAATTCCAAAGCGATTGAAGTTGAGAAGACACCAGTGCCTTCCGAGTTTAGAATTAATAAGAGTCTATTGACGCACCCGTGTGTCAATCTAAATAACATAATTTTAAAAATCCCCATCAAAATCCATCAGTTTAAGCTAGCTAAATCAGGTTTTGCATGGGCTGCTTCTCAATCCACCACATCCGCCTATGTCAGCCTTCCGCATCTGCGGTGGAAGGTGGCCGAGCTACAGCGGTGTTTGTCAGACAATGAGACATCCCACAAATTGGTCTTGTCACGAAAACGTCTGTAGTGTCCGAAAGGTTTGGCCTACAAACCATTACTCTATGGAAAGGGGAGACTCTCACAAACACCATGGTGTTCTCTGTTTTGCTCCATGACCCCCACAAGTGTCACGGGACTCGTCTGAAGGTAACACATACAAACGAATGGAAGTATGGAGGTGTTTTGTGCCAACAAAAATAAGGGGTTAAATATGTGTCCAAAAAAACAAATATATTTCCTGAGCTTTCTTATATCTCCTAGATACAGGACAGATACTTCAAAACCTTATTCCTTATGATGTATTTTTGGACTGTCTTTTTTGCCATTTACGAATGTGTTATTCAATGCGTTTCTATGGGCTATAGTAGGCCAAATTCAATATTTTATCCCCCCCAAAAAAAAAAATAATGTTATACCTTAAAGGGGTCCTAAAATTCCAAATCCAATAGCTAAATGATCCATGGAAATAGCCTAAAATTAGTTGACCACAATGGATTTACATTTAAGTCATTTAGCAGACGCTCTTGTCCAGAGCGACCTACAGTCGGTGCAATCAAGGTAAGACAACCACATCGAAGTCATTGCAAGTATAAGAAAAGCAGCAATTAGCCAAATCAGTACGAGTAAGAAAGACAAGAACAGCACAGGAATTAGGTGTTCGTATTTTTGTTGTTCAAAATGTCTATTTGATTCATCTGTCCGTCTTCCCGACCTCTTATTCAATTCATTCCAATGAATTGATTAACAATGATACTTGACCTCACATTTGTGTTGTGTTGAAATGCCAGAAAGGATTTCGACAACGTCACGCCTTCAGTTAAGCATAGCTAGCTTAATGCCACACAGACAGACACTGTCAGTGAAAGTAAACACCAGTGGACTTGAGATTCTCCTCCTCTCTGCCTCCTCTCAGAAGGGGGTTGATGTGGCTGGGCCCCCCTACTGGGATTCTCCTCCCCCAGTCCCCCTCACCTCCTCCCCTGTTAAGTTTGCAAAGTCCAATTTTCAGCTAATATTAGGGTCATGACAGACAGTGCAAAGGGCTTGGTTGGACATAATGGCAACAGAATAGTAAATATCAGGAGCACTAAAATGGGTGGGGTGGAGGTTAGGGAAATTTCCACGGAGCAGAGGGGCGCAGTGCGGAGGAATAGATTTTCCATTTGAGTGTGTCACATTAGATTTTCGGAGGTTGCCGGGTGGCAGGTACATGTAATTAGTAACACTTTAACGTTGTAATGATGCTTTTTATTTAGCCGCAACGTCGGCTCATGAATGCATAAGGAGCTGCTCTCCAGCTGTGCCCGCTAACCCGTGGAGTGGGGGTAGAGAGAGGGCCATGGGGGGTCGGGCTGAGGCAAAGCGATCTCTCTCTCTCTCTCGCTCTCTCTCCTCTCTCTCTCTCTCTCTCTCTCTCGCACTCTCTCTCGCTCTCTCTCTCTCGCTCGCTCTCTCTGCCTTTTTGTCTCTGCAGCTCTCCATTGTACCTGTGGCCCCACAGTGAAAGAGGAGCACAGCTGTAAGGAAGCCTGTGGCATGGCCACTTCCCCCACAAGCCACTGCTTCAGAGGGCCTCACTGTTCATTTCCTTCTCATCTCGGGTGTGAAATCGCCAGCGATGTGGCACTGACCTCCGGTATTACGGGGTCAAGTGCTGAGATCTGATGTACGTCTGTCTCTCGGGTCCCGGAATCTGACAGACATATTGAGGAGGAAGGAATAGGGACCTGTAGGTGTGATGTCAACCACAGCTAAGGAAACAGTATCTAACTTTATCATGTCATAACATGTGATAATACCTGCCTCATCAGTGGAGAAGCAATAGCAAACATTCTAGTTATACGGTTAAATGAAATTGTCATTTGAACAAACAGCAGTATGCATCACCCAGAGCCCCCCGCGGCTCCTCTACCCGCCAAGAAATTAAACGCCTCTCCTTGAAATTAAACGCCTCTCCTTTCATATAGCTCCCAATTTATTCTGACTCTCAATCTGAAACGCACAAGTTAACATCTTTTCTTCTCAGGCGAATTCATAATCAGGTATAAACAACTACTTTGGTGTGGATTGAGAGAAGAGGCAAGAGAGTAGGGTGGGGGGGGGGGGTGAGAAGAGAAGCATCTGAGCAGATAACCATTAGATATGATTCCCACGATAAGAAGTCATCATTTGGCTCTTAGAGATAACTGCAGGGGCTGCCAGGCTCAACCGCTGCAGTTTACTGTTTGTTTTTTCTTCCCCCTTTTTCAAATTGTTATCTCATCTGTTGAAGGGGGTTTTCATCTTAGATGATTTTCTTCTCTCTTTTTTCGTATCATCCCCAGAAGGTGAGATCACAAGCTTGCAGAAGGCAAAACGATGGACAAAATACAAATATTTGAAAATGTATTTCATGGTAATTATGTCAAGTTTCATGGCCCCGGCACAGTACTGAGGCACAGCCTGGATGCCTTAATTTGTATAGAAATTGTAATCATTTGTTCATTTCAAGGTGAAAATTACATTTTTTTATTTAAATTGTATCCTGCATGATAGGCTATTATCTAGAAAAATTGTCTCTGTGTATTAGTCTATGCCCAGGCTTCACGCCTATTAGGAGCTCCCTTCTTTTTAAAAAGGGTTTATGTACGTATTCCCTGACTAAATATTTGGTGGGGTTTCTTCTTTATTTGGGTTTGCCACTGTCTCAACTCATTTACATACTTGGCATTGATATGATTTGGTCTTAAAACTCAACTGATCTTTATTTATGTAAATAAAGACCTCTGCATTTTTTATCTTATCTCATATTTTTACTTCTCTGCATTCAACAACTTAAGGTTCTTTTTAAGTTAAAATCCCAAGGGCGTTCTTTCTTTGCCCCCTTTTTTTCCTTGGTGAGACGGCAGGCGACGAGGGTGGTGGTATTGACACTTCATCTGGCATTGAAAGGAAGAGTTTACAGATGGGGCTAAAGACTTTTGCTTCAAATGTGTCGACTGGGCTCTTTTCATCAATGAGGCTGATTGAGTGTCTTCGGAGAGCAGTGGGGTTAGTAAAGACCTCCAGTTTCCTCCCAGCTTAATACTGAGAGTGATGCTGGAGTGTGGGGATTAGAGAATGGGGTTCTAGGAGAGGGCAGGGAGGGGGTAAGGGGGAGAGGGTAGGGTGCATAACACCAGAGGTTGATATTGACGACTGTAATCGTACATTCAGGGGATTGATGATATAGGCCTAGCACATGAAAGATGGAGGTTTTAAGAGAAACTATACATTTAAGAAGGGTGGGTGGAAGGGTGGGGGGGTAGTTCTGAAAGTGTTGCCTCGTACCCTTTTGTAGTCAGCTAGAATCAAATCTGTCACCGAAATAAAAGGTGGCCCAGGAATGACAGTGTTAGTTAAAAAGGATACATTCTTCTCCCAAACAATCTCTCCCGGCTTAAGCGCACTACTTACCATTCCAGGTTATTTGCAAATCCTGGCGATCTGTCTCTGTAAGCTGATTGTGGGAATGTTGGAATCCAGTGGAATCCCCTCAGCGCCCATCAGAGAGCCGCGGCTCAGGTACATAATGTATCCTGGAATAATTATAGGATTTAGGGAGATGTTAGGCTTTGTAAGTGCTTTCATTGTGACATTTTCAAGTGTTTGACACAGCAGACTCCGAACGACACAATACCCCAGGGGGCTGGTGGGAGTAGGGAGCAGAGGAAAGAGGGAAGGAAAGGAAAGGCCAGGGCGGGAGAGCGGCACTCAAAACTTCTTCAAACATGTTTTAATCATTCCATACCTCCTGGCGGTTTTCCTTCTGTCGTAATGATAACATTGAACTGACCCAAAATACTCATTACTGAGAAAGTGTGGGACCTTGTACTCTCGTCTCCCAGGTTAATTGCTTTAATAGATTACTCCCTTGCCAAGTGTTTTCAATATATTGTCTCTGTATAATTAGAATTCTAAGCGCCAATATTTTTTGTCCTCTCAGACCAGAACTCCAATACAATACATGCAGTAATTAATCATAATTTTAAAAAAACATCTTAAAAGAAAATTAAAACATATCTTCAAAAAAACGTATTCAACTTTACTATACATTGCCTTTACATTTGTACATGGAATATGTAATATGTAACATTACAATATTTTGGCCACATTTGATTGGCCCTGTTGAGACTCCTCCAATGTTTTCCCCAATGATGGGCGTGTGTGTGATCATTACGTTTTCGTGACGTTTCATTGAAGAACCTAGATTTGCTGACTGTATCAATATATCAACGAAACTGCAACAAATGTTCCCTGGGACAAAAAAGTCAGTAAAGTAAACTATGGTGACTTGATCCAGTTTGGCATTATGGGCATGTCTCCATTAAATAGAATGCATTGAGTGGCTGGTTAAATCAGACTACCCAGGGGAAGGGTGAACCGACCAAGGTCCTGGATGCAGCCTGGCTGCTCTGAGAGCCAGCCCTAACCCATTATCAGTCATGAGGAATAGTAGTCTGTTAGGATAGAAGGGCCGGGTCATGGAGAGAAGAGAACCAGTGAGCTGAGCCCCCCTGGTCAAAGCCCTCACTCCATAGCCAGGTTTTAGATTGTTGACTGGATTTGAATATTTTAGCCAAGGGTTCCCTTCAAGATGGATGGGATCCGATGTAATGGGCAGTTACATGCTCCTCTTTCCCAAGTGTCATTCATGTACAGTACCTCACTTTAATCAATTAGAAGATCAAAGGCAAATATGTTCATATTCTTTTTAAGGTAGAATCTGTAACTTTAATTTCCCAAGCAGCTATAACAGAAGCTACTATAAACACATTTGGCTTAGAATTTGCGCAGAAAACACACTCGGCAAGACCCACCTCATTTACCAAAACAAAGTTGACCAGAAATGAAAGTGACAGAGTGCGCCTTTAAGTGTGATCACTTTCAATATTTTCAGTACAGAAATTAAGAAGAGACATTCAATACAAACAAACACACACACTCAGTATACACACACACCACACACATAAACACTATAGACACTATACTGTACTGTATTTGCGTGGTCCCATGTGGCTCAATTGGTAGAGAATGGTGCTTGCAACGCCAGAGTTGCGGGTTTGATTCCCACGGGGGACCAGTTCAAGAAATTGTATGAACTCACTACTGTAAATTGCTCTGGATTAGAGTGTCTGCTAAATTACAAAAATGTACCCAAGAGGTGAGACATGCTGCCCAGAAATAGCTTCTGTGGTCAGTAGCAGTATCCATAAAGCATCTCAGAAAAGGTCCTTGGAATCACTGTAGAAAACACTACAGTCCGAAGAAAACACTACATTTTTTAATCATAGTAAATATCACATTATTTAATTTGCATATACCCTGCCCATTCCCTCCCCCATATCACAATTTGTGCCACCCGTAAGTGAGAAACATACATGCCAACTATAGACCATATACAGTGAGGGAAAAAAGTATTTGATCCCCTGCTGATTTTGTACGTTTGCCCACTGACAAAGACATGATCAGTCCATAATTTTAATGGTAGGTTTATTTGAACAGTGAGAGATAGAATAACACAAAAAAAATCAAGAAATACGCATGTCAAAATGTTTATAAATTGATTTGCATTTTAATGAGGGATTTTGTCCCACTGCTCTTTGCAGATCTTCTCCAAGTCATTAAGGTTTCGAGGCTGACGTTTGGCAACTCGAACCTTCAGCTCCCTCCACAGATTTTCTATAGGATTAAGGTCTGGAGACTGGCTAGGCCACTCCAGGACCTTAATGTGCTTCTTCTTGAGCCACTCCTTTGTTGCCTTGGCCGTGTGTTTTGGGTCATTGTCATGCTGGAATACCCATCCACGACCCATTTTCAATGCCCTGTCTGAGGGAAGGAGGTTCTCACCCAAGATTTGACGGTACATGGCCCCGTCCATCGTCCCTTTGATGCGGTGAAGTTGTCCTGTCCCCTTAGCAGAAAAACACCCCCAAAGCACAATGTTTCCATTTCCATGTTTGACGGTGGGGATGGTGTTCTTGGGGTCATAGGCAGCATTCCTCCTCCTCCAAACACGGCGAGTTGAGTTGATGCCAAAGAGCTCCATGTTGGTCTCATCTGACCACAACACTTTCACCCAGTTCTCCTCTGAATCATTCAGATGTTCATTGGCAAACTTCAGACGGCATGTATATGTGCTTTCCTGAGCAGGGGGACCTTGCGGGCACTGCAGGATTTCAGTCCTTCACGGCGTAGTGTGTTACCAATTGTTTTCTTGGTGACTATGGTCCCAGCTGCATTGAGATCATTGACAAGATCCTCCCGTGTAGTTCTGGGCTGATTCCTCACCATTCTCATGATCATTGCAACTCCACGAGGTGAGATCTTGAATGGAGCCCCAGGCCGAGGGAGATTGACAGTTCTTTTGTGTTTCTTCCATTTGCGAATAATCGTACCAACTGTTGTCACCTTCTCACCAAGCTGCTTGGCGATGGTCTTGTAGCCCATTCCAGCCTTGTGTAGGTCTACAATCTTGTCCCTGACATCCTTGGAGAGCTCTTTGGTCTTGGCCATGGTGGATAGTTTGGAATCTGATTGATTGATTGCTTCTGTGGACAGGTGTCTTTTATACAGGTAACAAGCTGAGATTAGGAGCACTCCCTTTAAGAGTGTGCTCCTAATCTCAGCTCGTTGTCACGATCGTCATTTGAAGAAACGGGCCAATGCGCAGCGTGGAATGCGAACATCTTTTATTTCTATTTCATCACACGAACAAAAACAACAAAACGATACGTGAAGTCCTTGGGTACATACACAAACCAACACGGAACAAGATACCACACCACACAAATGCCAAACGACTACCTAAGTATGGTTCCCAATCAGAGACAACAAGCAACAGCTGATTCACGTTGCCTCTGATTGAGAACCACCCCGGCCAACATAGAAACACATCAACTAGATCCTGAACATAGAAACACAAAACATAGACTCTACACACCCTGGCTCAACATAACAGAGTCCCCAGAGCCAGGGCGTGACACTCGTTACCTCTATAAAAGACACCTGGGAGCCAGAAATCTTTCTGATTGAGAGGGGGTCAAATACTTATTTCCCTCATTACAATGCAAATCAATTTATAAAAAATTTCATATGCGTTTTTCTGGATTTTTTTGTTGTTATTCTGTCTCTCACTGTCCAAATAAACCTACCATTAAAATTATAGACTGATCATTTCTTTGTCAGTGGGCAAATGTACAAAATCAGCAGGGGATCAAATAATTTTTTCCCTCACTGTATTGTGTTCCCTATGGTTATAGGAAAGAGCAGAAGTGCTGAACTCCATGAAGAACCCAGTCCTACCTAAAGGATATGGAACATTTGCTCTTTTAGTATTTCTCCAGTAGGTTTCCTCAAGGAGAATGCCCCCCACTTCTATGTCAAAGATAATAAAACAGTTTGCAAAAACACCACAGTAATTACTATAGTATATACTACTGTTTTTTTTAGTACAGTATTTATACTATACTCAACTGTAAATACTACAGTATTCACTGTAGTGTTTTTGCAGACTGAAGACTGCAAAAACACTTTAGAGAATACTACAGTAAAGTCCGCAAAAACACTACAGTGAACACTATAGTATTCCTACCATAGTATACACTATATTATTTTTTCATGTGGGTGATGGGGAATAACCAATTGCGTTGAGGCATCGCCAGCTGTGGACTCTATAACACGCTTTAGACAACCATGTCACGCCCTGACTCAGGGGACGCTTATATGTTGAGTCAGGGTGTGTATATTCCTTGTTGTGCGTTTTCTATGTTTGTGATCTAGTATGTATAGTTCTATGTTGGCCGGTGTGGTTCCCAATCAGAGGCAGCTGTCGCTCGTGGTCTCTGATTGGGGACCATACTTAGGCAGCCTATTGGCACTGTCTAGTTGTGGGATCTTGTTCCGTGTAAGGTATGTTGTGTGTTCTACCTTGGACTTCACGTTTCGTTTCGTTTATTGTTTTGTCGTGTGTTTATTTAGTTTAATAAACATGTACGTATATCACGCTGCGCCTTGGTCTGACCCGTCATTCAACGAACGTGACAGAAGATCCCACCAAACGAGGACCAAGCAGCGTGCCCAGGCGGAGCGAATAGCCATGTCACAGATGGGCAAATTGTGGTCATGGGAAGAGATATTTGCGGGGAGAGGACCATGGGCTAAGGTAGATGCCCAGGCAGGAGAGGTGCAACGGCAACACGGAGGAGGCCGGTTGAGGAGGAAGCCCGAGAAGCAGCCCCAATAAAACATTTTGGGGGGGCACACGGGGTGGTTGGCGGAGCCTAGTGTCAGAGCAGAGCCAACTCCCCATACTCACGCGAGGAAGCGTATGACTGGGCAGGCTCCGTGTTATGCGGAGCTACGTACTGTGTCGCCAGTGCGCCGGCACAGTCCTGTACGTCCTGTGCTTGCACCACGCACGTGCCGTGCGAAGATGGGCATCCAGCCAGGACGGGGTGTGCCGGCTCAACGCTCCTGGTCTCCAGTACGCCTCCTCGGTCCCGCATATCCTGCGCCAGTTCTACGAACTGTATCGCCAGTGCGCGTGCACAGCCCAGTGCGTCCTGTGCTGATGCCTCACACATCCTGTGCGGAAGTAGGCATTCAGCCAGGACGGGTTGTGCCAGCTCTCCGCTCCAGACCTCCAGTCTGCCTCCACAGTCCGGCCCGGCCTGTTCCTGCTCCTCGCACCAAGCCAGTGGTGCGCGTCGCCAGCCCGGCCCGGCCTGTTCCTGCTCCTCGCACCAAGCCAGTGGTGCGCGTCGCCAGTCCGGCCTGTTCCTGCTCCTCGCACCAAGCCAGTGGTGCGCGTCGCCAGACCGGCCCGGCCTGTTCCTGCTCCTCGCACCAAGCCAGTGGTGTGCGTCACCAGTCCGGCCCGGCCCGTTCCTGCCCCTCGCACCAAGCCAGTGGTGCGTGTTCCTAGTCCGGTCCGGCCCGTGCCTGCTCCTCGCACCAGACCAGTGGTGCGTTTGTCCAGTCCGGCATGGCCCGTGCCCGTTCCACCGGTCAGCTGTTCCACTCCGGAGTCAGAGCAGTCCGCTCCACCGGTGCCTGACCCAGCTCCGGTCAGCTGCTCCACTCCGGAGCCAGAGCAGTCCGCTCCACCGGTGCCTGATCCAGCTCCGGTCAGCTGCGCCACTCCGGAGCCAGAGCAATCCGCTCCACCGGGGTCCAGTCCAGCTCCGGTCAGCGGCTCAACTCCGGAGCCAGAGCAGTCCGCTCCACCGGTGCCTGATCCAGCTCCGGTCAGCGGCTCCACTCCGAAGCCAGAGCAGTCCGCTCCACCGGTGCCTAGTCCAGCTCCGGTCAGCGGCTCCAGTCCAGACCATGACGTCAGCCCCTCTCCAGGTTCGGGGTCTCCCACACCAGGGTCCAGACAGGGCCTGGCGTATCGTGGGAGGAAGGAGAGGGGAAGCAGCGCGCCGAGGTCCAGACCAGACCAGGGGCGCAACAGGGAGGCGGAGAGTGAGAGGTCGTTACGACCCGAGCCGGATCCGCCTCCGGGGCGGAATGCCCACCCGGCCCCTACCCTGTTATGTTTATGTTGTGCGGTCGGAGTCCGCACCTTTGGGGTGGGGTACTGTCACGCCCTGACTCAGGGGACGCTTATATGTTGAGTCAGGGTGTGTATATTCCTTGTTGTGCGTTTTCTATGTTTGTGATCTAGTATGTATAGTTCTATGTTGGCCGGTGTGGTTCCCAATCAGAGGCAGCTGTCGCTCGTGGTCTCTGATTGGGGACCATACTTAGGCAGCCTATTGGCACTGTCTAGTTGTGGGATCTTGTTCCGTGTAAGGTATGTTGTGTGTTCTACCTTGGACTTCACGTTTCGTTTATTGTTTTGTCGTGTGTTTATTTAGTTTAATAAACATGTACGTATATCACGCTGCGCCTTGGTCTGACCCGTCATTCAACGAACGTGACAAACCATCAATGTTGCAATGGTAAAATGTTTGATATCATTTTCGCCTGATACGATCACTTTGCCTGCTTTTAATCCTTGCCTAATATGTTGGTATGCACAACCTTTCTTTAACCAATTCTGATAGTTGTTAAAAGCAGAATTTTTATAATATTACCGTTATATCACACTCGTCACGCTTGTCACTCCCATTTAACAACTCTAAATTGCTTTGGCACAGTAGGCATCAAGTCACTTGCCGATAATGTTGCATAAAACGTTTGACAGGTCTATAATTTTCATCGACCACAATGAAAGTTAACATACGCCCTAGATGGCTTCAACTGCCCAACTTATAGGCATGCCCAATTTAGGCATATTTTTTTAACAATGTGATATTGTGCTCCAAAAGGATAACTTGAAATAACATGATGTGGGTTAATTCAATAATAAAAATAAAAATATGTGATTATTGATTAGCCTAGATAGTGGTTAGAAGTATTTAGGCATATCATGTGAAATAGGCCTCGTGAAATGATTGTCAAAAGTGCAAAACATTATTTTAACAACTCCAAAGCAATTGCATGTGGTACAAAACTCACTGCCTTTCTCTATTATCAAGACCCCTCCTGGTAACTCTTAACTGGTTTGGACAGTTCATGAGGTCTCCCAAATATCTGTTGACTAGGTGGGACTCTTATGACTAAAGAGGCTTCATGCATAGCTTTTATTTTTACCCATAACAGTAGGAGTAAAATGTTTATATTCTCAGCACCAATTTTCTACTCTAAGATGCTTTGTCTATATGGGCCCAGGTCTGAGACTTTGATTTGATTCATTAGGATCCCCATTAGCCGACGCCAATGGCGACAGCTAGTCTTACTGGAGTCCGACACATAACGAGGGCCCCAATGCCCCGAGGGCCTAACATCCCCATACTGGCTCCTCTGTGAGGTCACGAAGAAAGTCCCCGCTGTAATGCTGCCCCTGGTAACACTGGCTCATTCAACTCTGGATTGTATAAACGGGGATTCTTGGGATCTTAAATCACTGATCACTGTTACTTTAGAGATGCACTTGACATCAAAGCTTTCTGGAATGTAGTAAAAAGGGGATATTATGATCGGTATTTTGTCCTATGAGCTAATGAGAATTTCTGAATGTAAAATGCCTGCCTTAAATTGCTATGCTATTCTGCTTATTATGTTTAAAGATTTGATTATAATGGGGAAAATAAACAGTATTTTCAAGGAGCAGAGGTCAACACTATTTGATCACAGTAAACCAGGACCAGATTCCGTATGAAATATACAGTAGTACTTATACAAATGTATAGTATTTAGGTACTGTATAAAGTACTAAATAAGTATAATGGACAGTGAAAGAAAAGAGTCGACAAAGAGAGCAGTGGTCTTGGTCCAGTTTTAGAGCTTTAATCGATAACAGTTACGCCAGTGTTACAGTCAACACACCAACAGGCTGAGGGTAGTAAATGCCAATACAAGTTTCCCACTACTCTAATACTTCATACAGTAGAATAAATTATGCCATGGTAATATACACACATGCTGAACAGAAATTGAATAAAGCAAGAGTAAAAAAAACTACAGGTAAGCGGGGGCTGGGGGGGGTTGGGGCAACTGGTGTAGCGGGGGAGCAGGACGAGGCCAAGCATATGTACCCCAGGTCAGGGATATATTTTTTTCCCGTTTTCTTTTCGTAGAAAATACACAAATTGGAAGGGTTGTGGCGAGCGCTAATTGGCACTGCATCCGTATAGTCTGTGGGTTTCCTGAAGATACTGATTGGACTGGTTTGGATGAGAGGGTGTGATACTTCAGGATTTTGGCAATGATCTACTTCCCAGGAGTCAGATTAACTCGTGGATACCATTTTTATGTCTCTGCGTGTGGTTTGAAGTAAGTTGCTAACTAGCGCAAGTGCAATTGCTAAATAGCATTAGTGCAATGACTGGAAGTCTATGGGTATCTGCTAGCATGCTAGCAGATACCCATACCCATAGACTTCCAGTCATTGTGCTCACACTAGTTAGCATTGGCTCACAAAACTACCTCTAACTTCCTTCATATTGGACACAGAAACATAAAAATGGTATCCACAATTTCATCTGACTCTGGGGAAGTAAACACAAATTATTGCCAAAATCTCAAAGTATCCCTTTAAGGTCCTGGAAAGTCAGGTAATTCAGGTATGTGTGTGTCCAAAATGAGAATGTGAGGCCATGTTACCCCACAGCAAGTTCAACGGTCAGAGTCCACGCCTCATGTTATGCCACAGGAAGAGATAGGTAAGTGGGGGAAAGTAAGATGTCGTCTGTGAGGGCTGACAGGAACAATCCATTGGTCCCAACAGGAGGGGAATGTCAAAATGGAAGAAGAATCAACTTCCAATAGGAATGTAATCGTGAATAATGACTTTCTTCTCTCAGGTCTGAGTTCCAATTCAATAGTTCTGCTCTGATACACTTTTTCATGTGAAAATGTTTCACCTGTTCTCTTGATCAGTGGATATTGGATAATAATCATATTTTCTAGTTTAAAAAATGTGTGAATTGAGTGGTATTGTTCATTTTCATCAATCATTTTTAAGAGCAAAAGCTAAAATACAATCTTTTTTTTCTTCTTTTTTTTTTTTTACATCGATACAACATAGTAAAAGGAGCAAATGAAACAAACAAATATTCAGGAATGTAACACAAATATACATTGTAAGACTTCAAGAGATGCAGCATTCACTCAACCATCATCCCCATCAACCTCATCATCATCGTTATGTTTTAGTACAAACCATATGTTTTCATATAAACAACACATACACAATCAGATTGTGAATGTAATATTCACTGGGTTTTTTTTTACTTAACCAAAATACGGTTGGATCCAATACGCTCAGATTCTACAGTTTTCATATTTACGTTTTATGGACTTTGTTATTTTA